>NW_024536892.1:0-14052 GCF_016097555.1 Gigantopelta aegis | reverse complement strand
TAAAATAAATGAAGAGTACCTCTTTGAGGGCTTGGCCATGAAAATACCAGTATTGCGACTTAAACGTTTTAAACAGTTAAGAACACAATATTGAAATTCCCCTTTCAATTGATCTTTCCAAGAGTTTCAGTATTATGCCATATGAAGGGAGTAACGTTTGACTTCTAAACCCATTTTGTCAAAAGAAAAATTGTTTACGGAAAATGACTACCTACCAAGAAGCCACGTTTGGGTTGAACCTTAAGGGGTGGAAAACCAGGTGGATCCCAAACAAAAGAGGATCCTCAATCTCAATTGAACCTTGACTTCTGTGACAATAAAAAAGGGGATAGTTAACAGATTCAAAGGAGATAACTCTTCGATTCTAAACCAATAGGGTATAAAAGTGGCATCTACGGAAAAGGTTTACAAGGATGTCTAAGTAACAAATCAAAGCAAATAAGTTCTTTATTTATTTCTTTATATGGATTAAATGGATACTTGGTTATAAGAGGATAATTTAATTTGGTAAGTTGTTAAGGAACATGGGCCCAAATAGGGAAAAAAGGGGTGGCTAACATAAAAACCCACATACCACAATTGAAATTAACCTAAAACAAATGGGTTGTAATTACCTCAATTTTAATGTCTACTTCAATGAATGTTTAAATCAAAAATTGACCAATAACATGCCATTCCAAATTGGACATGTGAAAAATTGTTACCGGTGCAAACAACATAGCACGTCCATAAGAATCACCCAAGATAAAGTTTGTTACAGCCTCAACAGTTTCTTTGGGTCATTTTTTGAAGGGAGGCCAGTGAAAAGTGTGTATCGCCCCAAAAAGAAATGAAGAAAAAGAATACATGTAAGTTTAAAATGGCAATTGCCACTATTATGATTACTTAGTGTTTATTTAACAACAAGATCCTTTAGGTCAGTGAATTTGGTACAAGACTAGCTCCACCCATCTTAAGTTTATTAATTTATATGTAGGCGGTTTCAGTGTACAATAAAAGAGATCAAGGTTCTTTTTGATAATGATAGTATTTATATAATTTTTAGGGTTTATTTGGAGTGGGATTAAAGGGTTACAAGTATGAAAGTGGAGAAATAATCCAGGAATTTTAAAAAAGTAAGTTGCCTTTGACTTTACCTGTTGAATGGAAAGTTAAGAGAAACATGTGAAGAGGATCTTTAAGAACGTAGAAGTTAAAATTTATCTTTAGAAAACTACTCTACAAGTAAAGTTCCATACAACTTTTATTATATAAGGATTAGTTGGGGGTGTGAATGAAATGCTAAAATCTAATGATAAAAGATTTCCCCCCACCAACCAACTACATAAGAATGCACATAGGATTCCTAGTTTGACTAGGTTCCTTTTTAGAGCTCCTCTAATCCTAAGTAGAGTAGCTTCGTTAAATACACAAAGGATTGGGTTTAAATTGGGAAAAGATCAAGTAAGCTTATAAAATTTTTTTATTATGCTGTATTTATTTGTCTGATGAAAAGAGATAGTCCGAATTATGAAAAGATTTTCGCCTTTTGTATTATAAAGTTATAGGTGAATGGGAGAGTTATAAGATTAATAAAAACTAACAATTATTTAACACAGTACCAAAAATCTGATAATTGTGGCGGCGGACAAGTTAAGGTGTAGAATTCCCTCACAATTACTAATTCCCTTTATGATTATAATTAAAATGTGAACTATTGAAATAGGGAAATGAACTTAAGTGTAACGGGAATAATAAGAATGAAAAAGAACGGGTGGTATGGAAAATGGGAACTTAAGATTTAACCACAGCAGTGACTAATATCTTTCGTACTAAAGCAACTGAGAATTCTTTGGGTGTGGCTTCGTATCAAAAAATAGGTGGAGATTCAGACAAAAGTATTATTGTAAGTTAAGTTTTTAGTAAGAGAATAAACTTGATATGGATTAATAGGTAGCAGTGAATTGATGGATGGATGAAAAAAATAGACGTTGCATGAATGGATGGACTATAGATGGATGAATGAATGTAATAACTAATGAACAAATTCATAAATGAGATCAAGTATACAGATGTAGCTAGAACTATAGTTCCTCACAAAACCACCCCATTAATTACCTTATATTAGTGGAGTAGATTAATAATGTAAGTTTCTTTTTTCTGTCCTCCCGTCAGTCTGACACAAACACTTAAGTCACTTGTTCCTTACTAAAAATGGCCCCAGATAGACATTCAGATGACCCACCCACTTCCGCACCTCTATTGTATTTGGTACACAGATTATAATTAACATAATAGTTAGACTCAGTCCAGTTAGATTTAGTAGTGTGATCTTTGTATCGTAATTAGTGGTATCTATGGATTGAAGAAATAACCAAATGGATCAGTAGCGTTTATAATGTTTATGAAGTGAAAATGGATAAATAAACACAGGAGAACTAACACAATTAATCACCCTTAGTACCATGTACTTCCCCCCAACTTCATCTAATGCGAGTTAATAACTATTGACTCACTATCATAACTAAATTAGATACGATGTGTTAAGATGTCTAAAACTAAGGTGTGTGACCTCTAAGATTTATTCCAAAATGAAAAATATAAAAAAATGTCAACGATTAAAATAAAACTGTTAAAACTCAATCGATATAACAATGATAGTAATCAAGTAATATAAGTAGAGAAACATCTGTAATAGACAGTGCATGTATTGTTCCTATAGTGTTTTATAACAATACCTTCTTGTGTTTAATATTCTTATATAAGTTTAATTATACCATTCTCATCATGTAACATAAAGGTCTTTAAAGTGTCACAAAGTAGTAGGTTACTTATTAGAAGTTGTTATTCATTCTCCAAAACAGAAAAATCAATGGGATCAGTGCTTAATGGAATTACCAATGGGACTGATTGGAGACTAAAACTCTAAGACTGTGATAATGAATATTCCAATAACGTAGTGTGTGGTCGGATGAATATTAATAAGTTTGTAAGGGTATTATTAATAATAAAGAATTACAAGTTTTATTGTGTGATCTATGAATTTTAAATAGTCTTGTATATCATTGTATGTGTTGACCATATCATTCAAAATTGTACAATAATCATTAAGAAACCAATGTAAATAACTAATTGAAGGCACTTAACAAGTTTACAATTCTGAAAACTCTACCAGACAATGGAGTCCTTGGAAGAAAAGAACTTCAAACTGTATTACTCCAATTTAAATGGTAAAAATCATTGTTTGGTCACCATTGATAACCAGGAACTATATGAAGGATTCTGGCAGCACTCATATTTTGTTTCTGGGCACAATCAATGATAAACGGAATAGTGGAGTGAAGCATTGAAACACAAAAACTGTCTTACAGATGATGATCTACAAAGAGTCCAGTCAAAGAGGGAGAAGTCCGTCAAATAGGTTGCCATGTGTGAACATTCACAGTTGGCTAGGCGGAAAATTCACGAGCACGACCAGAAGGAAAGCAACGCCGTACAATTACATTTTGCGGAAATATTGACATTCACGCGTCCAGAGGAACAGCAGATAGTATAGATTTTAATTAATTATTAACAAAAAAAAGATTGAATTAAATGATAAGCTTTTAGCTAAAAGAAAATATAATGATAAATGATACAAACTAATTAAAGTTATTATTTTTCCAAAACTGTAACAAAAAATGGTACAATTAAAAAAGTTAACAATAAAAAAGGACTACAAAATGTTAACCAATAAGAAAAATGATATATATTGGTATAATAATATATAAGGATTTCGTGTCACTGTCGTTGAAAAAAGTCAAAATAACTAAATTTTTAAAAGTTACAAAACGTCTGGAATGTTTGATTTGAAGATTATTAACTTTTAAAAATAATTTTATAACTAAAGATTAAGATGATGGATTTTGACAAATTTAGATAAAAATGTTTTTGAGAACTTCAATATTAAATAACACAAATCCTAAGAAAACATTAAAAAAGTACAGAACCAAGAAAATAAAACTTAAACAGAAGACAGTTGAGAGGTCCCAAGAATCCTCCAGTCAGTCACCAAGAGTCCTCCAGCAAGTCCCAAGAGTTCCCAAGCGTTTGAGTCTTCCAGTCAGTCCCAAGCGTCATCCAGCCAGTCCCCAAAGTCTTCCAGTACAGTCACACGAGTATTCGTCAGTCAAAAGCGAACATAGGGGGGGGGGGAAGAAAGAGAGAGTATTGGAAAAGCTGGATTCTACAAAATGGATGGTGGATGAAAAAAGATAGCTCACCTTTTTTTCACCAGTGTGCTCCTGCAGGGAAAGAAAAAGAGTAGTCAAAAAACTGGAATGTTGACAAGACCTGGATAGAGAGTAAAAGACAAGAGACAGAGAAGTGAGAAGGGGACTACCAACTACCACACACACCACAGCACAACACACACGCACTAGAAGATAGAGGTTCCCCGCCACCCTGGCGGCCTGGATTATTAACAAACGATTTTTTTTGGCCAGCCAGGCGGCAGGGGGGGAAAGGGAATATGATTTTTTTAGAGATTGCGGTGAGTGTGTGTATGGTTGTAGATTAGGATAGATAGCCCAAATAAAAATTAAAAACAAAATAAAAGAAGAGGATAAGAAGGCTGAAGGAAGACAGGAAGAGTCCAATGAGCAGGAGCTGGATCATCTTTATAATCCAGAGAACTAGAGAAGAACAGGTCAGAAACATCAGAACAGTCAGAGAAACAATCAGAGAAGAGCAGTCAGAGAACATAGAGAAAAGAACGTCATGAACCTCAGACAGTCAAGGAACATCGGAGACGAAACAGTCAAGAGAACATCAGAGAAGACAGTCAGAACTCAGGCCAATCACAGTAAGAATTCCAAGTTGGAGTCTGTAGAATGAGAAGAAAAAAACTCTTTACATAAAAAAAAAGAAAAAAAAATAAAAGAAAAAAAAAGAAAGGAAAAAAAAGGAAAGAAACAAAAAGATGACATAACGAAAACAAACAAAGATGATACAACGAGAGTGTGAGTCGATCCTAACGAAGTAACGAGATGATCAACGATTGGGCGGTCGATCCAACGAAGTAACAGATGATCCAACATGAGGCGATCGACCAACGAAGTGGACCGAGCGTATCCAGCGACGAGACGAGTCGTAGAGAAGAGGAACATAGAAGTTGACAAAATGGAGTACCTTTTATGTTTCAAAAGCTTCTTTCTCACGCGTAATTTGACAATACGTCAAAAAAACTCGTAAAAATTTGTCACCTCATCACAACCCGCGTGGACAAATTCAATTGACTTTTAATGATCTAATTAAAAATAATAAAGGTCGTACCTTAACTACAATTGTACAGAAGAAATATATTATAACACAATGTCTTATGTGATATAAGATACAATATTTCTGTCAGAAAATCCAAACTAATGGTCTCAAATCCATTCTTACATAATAATATTATGTGTATATCCGTCTATATGACTTAGTGAAACTGCATATTATTGTGGATGACAGCTATCATAGTGTAAACGGACTGGTGTATGGACTCCGTCTTCCGTGAGGGTTTTAAAAATATGCTTTTCAATATATAATTATTTCATCATTAATTTAAGTTCTAATAAATGTTATTAACCATTTACATTTTCTAACTTTTAGTCATGAATAAAATTGTAGAGTTGACATTAAGACAGTTAGTGGGGTATGGAAATCTACTGCTATAGTATATATCAGTATTAAGTCGTATTTAGTTTGACGATACCAAATATGATCGTTGAAGTAAAGGGCAGTTTTGTAGTCCTCGGATCTAAGGATCTTATATACTTAGAAAATACCTTGTAAGAGAAGCTTCGGAGACCATATAACTTTTATTATATCGCTCTAGTAACAACGAAGGCATCATTGTCATGGATTTGGAAAGAACATATTATTGAAAGGTTTTATGAATGTAGGTCATAAAGGTTCATGTGTAATGAAATAATATTGAATATGCAATAAAACTAAAGAGATTATCAATTAAAGGTATGTACAGGCACATATCAGTGTTGATTAATAAGAACCTATATGAAATTTTAAAAAATATTCAGATTTTTAGAGGACCGAGTTAAATTTTCATTTGTAAAAAGACCATGGATAATAATATTCAATTGGTTCTAATGAAAATACTCTCAAAAAGAATTTGATGATCTCACATATATCTTAAAGGAACTATACTTGTAATTCCAACTAAACGAAAACCCCCACAGCCTGCTGAGCACGCATACTGGAATGTATTGGTTACATAGCAGCATATTGGCACAGCTCATCTAGCAATACTCCGTGAGATAAGTTCTGTTACAGTTCCTACAGTTTAGTTTTCAGTTTTTGAAGCTAATGAATGGCAAAGTGATAAAACAGAACATTTCCGTAAAAGAAACCAAGTTGTGGACAATTCATTGAGAGACAAAAGACGAATTAATGTAAAGAACAATAATTTGCCAGCATCGCCATTTTGGTACTCAGCTTTACTTTGACGGGACAAGAATCTCTTAGGTCAGTGAATCAATCAGAAAAATACATCAATAATTAGCTCCACCACCTTAGCAGTTACTAATAATTATTCGTAAAGTGCTTACTAATTAATATCCTAAAGTCCTGTTAACAGACAGGAATCATTACTTATCGATTTTGTGCACTCTCTAAATCATTATTTTTGTGAACTGTTTGAAAAGACATCAAACTAAGTGAGTTAATGTATGAATAAGTTGTCTTTAATTAGATTTATCTCTCTATAATGGGTAATGGAGCTAGTAAGGTGGTAGTCGAGGCTACATCTCGCACAGGTACAGCTGCCACTCTTCCACCGTCAAACCCCGTCCGCAATGGAAATTATACCTTTAAGAAGACCCTACATAAAAACAATTAATGAAGGAAGATAATTCGAAGAGGAAGAGGAATAGCACTTTACCAGAGGAAACCATTCTACCAAAGAGTTGTGAGGACACCGAGCAAAGTAGTTCAACATAGAACATTGTCTAGTAGAGGTGTACTCAAGGGACAAGTATATAGCACAAGTTTCAGGCAAAACATAGGTGTTTTTAGTAATAGACTATTTGAGAGAATTTCAAATTTATCATTAGCTAGAGGACCTTAATATTGATTTCTTGCAAACGGTCTGGCAATCTCTAAACCAATTTACAGCAGGGTGAAACTAATTTTAAACAGCAGGGGCCAGAACCTACTGGTTGTTTATGGATGTGAGGAGGTATCCAATGGGGGGGGGGGATCCAATTGGTCATGTGATATTGGGCATTTATCTACGGAGATAGTTTTGGTGAAGTGAGACAGTTATGAATTTTTCTTGTTGTATGAAAATACAAAATAAACCCAAAGGGACAGCAAACAAAATTTGGGCAACTATACATACATCTATATATATATCTATTTAATTATATTAATATATATGTTGTGTGTATATAAACCTTGTATTAACTGTATGCAAGTGCGATATATATTACTATATGTCATAGTTTAGGGATATAACTAACAACTTATATCAAATTTTACTTCACTAAAACCAAGCTAATATAAATTAATATATAGTAAATTACTACTGTGCATTTAGCAAAGGATGATATTAAAATTTATTTCTCTCTCTCTCACTCATTTTAGTGGTTACACTTGTATAATTATTTCCCAAAACAATCTGTTTATATAGGTATTAATGAAACTATAAACAATGAGAAAATGAGAAGATGGTGGCTATGAGAGGGTAACAATACCTTGAGATTAGTTGACAAGATATATTCTATGCTTAATGTTCAGGTATGGGCAAGGGTTCTAGTTTAGTTCATTGGTTTTTTAGTATGTGTGTGTGTGGTGCATGCATCATTTGGTGTATAGTAAAACAATTTTATATTTTGTCTTGATTTGGTGGGAAGCAAAAGGCAGAGGGGGGGGGGGGGGGCCTTGGCACTGTTATGCAACAAAGACACACCCCTATATTTATTTTCTCATTATTAGCGGGTATATACATACTCATGGGCTCTGTTAAAAAATGCGTGGGATGATGACCTTTAGCAAACATATAAAAAAATTAATTAAAAATACAAAAAATGGAGGCAAGGAAAGTAAAGACCTCGACTTAACCTATATGATAAAATTTAAAAGGCTTGCTATGTTTTACTTTAGGCTGACCAAATACAGATATATAGTCTGTCATGTTGTATTATCAGCTTTTACCTCTATATAACTAATCCCTGTTTTTTTTACCGCAATCTACACTTCATCTATGAGTTTGAAATCTACCCTGTTCGTCAAAATCATATTAAAAGTGTTATTAATACCAAATACAATGAATGTTCTTTAAGAATTTTCGCATACTTTGTTGGACTGAAAAACTGCCTGACTAGATAATAGAGCGGAAATTTCATATTTGGAAATTTATATATATCACTCTAACATTGGATTGGCTGACTTGCTTCTAATCACTATCTGTGTGCATGTACGTAATAAATTAAGTGACGCAATATAAGAAACATCATGTACAGTTTCATTTTAAGTAATAAAGTACTATGGAATTAACTATTAATGTAGGACAATTGTTTCTCCCTAATTATGAGGTGTTAAACTGGAAACTGTTACGATTAAATTCATACATTACACTTCAAATAATTTTGTAGGGACATAAGCAGCTGATTGTATAAAATAAGGTTTAAGCAATATAATTTATTGTAAGTGGGTTATTATACAATATGTAGGATTACAACAAAAACAGTCCTATCACAAAGGTGTTGTCTCTCTTTAGACTGTATTTCATATAGAAGAATACATCAGTTGATATTGAAATCAACTTATTCATAGTGTTATTGGAAATCAGAATATTAATTCTCTAGGTTCATTACAATGGACAAAAGTGAGAAAAATGAATGAAAACTTAGCAAAAAACAAAAACCTAGCTTAACCTACTACAGGAGAATGTCTCTTTGACTGTACCTAAAATTAAAATACTTGTATAACCTTAAACCTGGTTTGCACATGGAAAAATAGTCGACTTCCTATTTTAATTTATTTTATGTAGTTAGTAAAGCTGTCTGATTAGAGGGTGTCCATATTTCAGAATATATATATATCACTGAAATGGACTGGTTTGATTTAATTATGACCATATATGATTTATACAGGTTGCATGTGTGTAGAAAAAATAGTTGATGTGATAAAGTAAATATCATGTACAGTTTTTCCGTTACTAATGTAATAAATTTACTATGGAATTAACTTTAATGTAGAAAATTGTTTGTACTATGATGATGAGATGTTAAACCAGAGCTGTTACTATTAAATTCATATATACACTTAAATGTATTTTGTAGGGATGTGTGCAGCCTACCATATACATAAATAGGTTAAGCAAGTAATTTATTTTAAGTCAGTTATAATATGAAGGATTACAATAAACAGTTGTTATTACAGATGTGTCTCTACTTTAGACTGTATCTAATTGTAAGAACAGCTCAGTTGATATTAAAATCAATTTTTTTTTGTTGTTTTTTTTGGATGTCAGATGATTGATCTAATAGGTTTATTACAATGACAAAAGTGAGAAAACTTAGCAAAAACCAGCACCTGGCTTAACTTAACTACAGAAATTTCTCTTTGACTTCACTAAATTACTCTCCAATGTAACTATTTAATGAAGACAATTGTTATAAGTACTATGATAACGAGATGCTAAACCAAAGTTGTTGCATACACTTCAGTGTGTTTGTAGGGATGCATGCAACCAAAATGTAGAAAAATTGGTTTAACACAACTAATTTATTTTAAGTGAGTTATATTTATACAATATCTAGGATTACAATGAACAGTCCTTATTACAGACATGTCTCTATGTTAAACTATATTTAAAGGACAGCTCAGTTGTCAATTTTCATAATTTTTGTTATTAGAAAGATTTGTCAAAAATGATTGATCTAATAGGTTCACTACAATGGCAAAAAGAGACCAAAAAATTTTTTTTAGTAAAAAACAGTTCCTATCCTAACCTAACTACAGATATGCTTACTACAACACAAATATTAGCTAGTCTAATATCTGGTGAATTATTGTTTTTTAGTTTCAATTCTCTTCCTTGACTTCATTAGAATTCCTTCCAATGTAGGAATTTGTGTCTGAAGTGTCGTCTTTTTTCGGGCATTCCAGTCATCTTGTCAGCTGTTGTGTGTTCATCGCTATCATCATCATGTTGACTGATGTCTTGTAGTTCCTCAAGTCCTTGGGACTCATCATCAAGTGGCTGACAGTCTCACTCTTTGTGAGGTGGGCCAACATTTTGCTCACTGTTCTCAGAGCCAGTATCGTCTTCAATTACCTTAACATTGTCATCCATGTCATCTTTTGAAGACTTCCCATCAGAGTCAGTTTGGCTGCTCAAATACGGACGAGGTGGACGATTTGAAGTGGTCTGTCGGTATATGTTGGTCTTTGAAAATAATGAGAGTTCCTTCAGATGATTCACCGTACAGATACAACTGCCATATGAATGTTGGTTTATAAATATTAATATAAGTAGTACCTCTTTGGAGACCTTAGTCCATGAAGAATCACCAGTCACTCTTGCAGAACTCAAACGTTTAAACATTGCTTTAATTGAACAGCCAATACTTGCAAAATTACCTACTTCAATCGCATCTTTCCAAGAGTTCTCAGTATTTATGCCATATGAAGTGGAGTACGGGTTTCCAACTTCTAACCTTCCATTTGTCAAAAGAAATATGTTTACGAGAATAATGACTACCTACAACAAGAAGCCACTGGCTTTTGACAGAAAAACCCTTAAGTTGCCGTGGAAAACCAGGTGGCATCCAAACGAAAGAGGTTACTCCCATCAATGCGATCAATTTGAACTCTTGAACTTCTGTGACGAATAAAATAGCCAGGATAGTTAACAGATTCAAAGGAGATACCTTTTTCGATCTGCTAAACCAATACGTGGTATAAAAGTGGCATCATTACGGAAAAGTGCTTTACCATCGGATCGATGTATATAGCACTTGTAACCAGAATGGCGGATAAAAAGATTAGGATAATTGACAGACCGAAAACTCACACCAACTCCAGCCAAGCAGTCCAGGAACAATGTCAAATGAACTATCAAGTTTGTACAATCCACGACTACTGTATCGGTCTTTCCACATCTGATAACCACGATGTCGGAAAAAGTGGTTCCTGTAGTTTTTGGACTCAAAACGAAACCTCTTTCCAAGAAGGGATGCTGTAGGTGAGTCACAGCTCTCAGACAAAGTGATGTAGAGAAAAAGAACCAAAACAGAGAGAGTGAATAAAGATCTCATGATGCGACTCTTCTGGGTTTTTGTGAAGATTGTTGCAAGATGCAGCCTTTATATGCAAGACTAATTAAATAAACTTGTACACTGTGACGGGTAGGATCGTATAACACCCACGCGAATAATTATTATTTTTCTTTTTTTTTTCGAAAAATCTTATAAAATTTCTGGAACATTTAATTTTTAGATCTATAGATTTATAATTTTATATTATAATGATAAACTATGGTAACCAGGGCCTCAATTGAATGACACAATGCTCTTATCTACTATAATACTCTGTCGAAAAATGATGTGGGTTGTATCCAAACAGTCAAATCTACTCTATCATCTTGATAATAATTACAAAATGTACACACAATCCAATAGGTCTATTTGGGGACCATTGATTGGGTGACTGAAGCAGACATTGGACCATCTACTCAACATTCATCTACCATATATCTACATTTTTTTCACTTTGACAATTTATTCCACGTATCTACTTGTATTAGGATCCATCTATCATCTACTATCATCATCTACTTTGTAATTTTTTCAATCTTTGATGAAAAAGCAATTAATTAATCAACAAAACAAATTATTATTTGAAAAAAAGAATTGTTGCAAGCATATACTGTTAAGTCTTGTTCACCGTTGACTGAGCAATATACCTGCCTTAGAAAAGAGACGCTCAACAGGAGCAGAACTTGATGGCACTGATAGTAACTGGAAAGCAAGTGTACTTAGGCTGGTTACGTTTCTGGTCTCTCTGACCAAAAAAGATACTGGGTCAGTATTTACAGTTGGACTATCCAGGTAAGTATTTAATTCAACATTTGCTTGATTACCTGGACTCCTAGAGTTTTCAGATTGAGATTGAGAATTAAAACTATAATCTAAAAGTCGCTGTCTTTTAGCACCATTGTTGTTAGCAACTGCAGCAGGTACTGGTTCTGATAAAGGAAAGGGAAGAAATGACTGTTACGATAACATCATGGTTCTTCAAATCCTTTCACGCTCTCCTCGATAACTGGCCATTGCTATCAAGAGTACTCCTGACCTTCAACAGATTGTCGCTTTTTCTCCTTGTGCATCTCTAGCACCTGGCCGTGAGAGTTTTGAAGGTGTTTCAAAAGGTTACCTTTACTTGCCTTAGTGAACTTATAAAATTGAGAGCACTCTTTACATTTAGCTTTACAAGAATTGGGACCGCTACATGAAGCAGGCAAGCCACTTTTTTCTTTATACAGGATGAGGATATTAGGGTGTGGGTGTGGTTAGTAGATTAATTTGTGTAATATTTTTTGTATGTTCGTGTATCTACTTTTTACACAAAATCTCGCGTATGTACTCGTATATCGTGTATACACGTGCAATGTCTGGTTGAAAGTTTTTGTTTATATTGTTAATAAAATAAAGAGAAGTCCTAACTATATTAATTTGTACTTATACTATTTTATCCACTATGATAGTTTGATATCTTCAATAACATCATACACTAATAGTACTAATGTGATTTTATACATGTATTATAATAATAGACTCCTCTATCTGATTATTATTGGTTTCTAGGCAACACACTTACTGACCCATCCATATATTTTCAGGTATGTTGTGTGTACTCCTAATTTAACCAACATACATGCAATTACATATATAAAGAATCAATCAAATTAAAGCATTATGTATTTAGAATTAACATATAGGTGTCATAAATCATGATAGTCACTAAATGACTTAATAAGCCATATACTGACTTTAACCTGTATTAGCACTGACATAACCAGACCCAATCTGAATGCTATTATACTGACTAATAGTTAATGCCTCTGCATAATGTTGGCTTTGATATAATGAGAGCGTGCACCATCAGATGTGATACGGTATAGACACAACTGCTAAATAAACATTGTTTATATTATCTAGCAATAAAAGATATCCCTCTTAGCTAGAGAGTTTAGTCTCGAGATATAAGTACCAAGTGGCATCAGTACAAAAGAGGTTAATTACTGCTGTCTATTTGAATTTATATCATGCAAATCTAGAGATAAAGAACAGTGGCCATCAAAAATGATCCCATGACTTTTGTACACGTATATGATTCAACAGATAGTTTTTGTATAGTCTGGTAAGTAGGGCCTGTCTATATGTACAACTGTTTGATAGTGCATGTAACTTTAGAAACTTTACAGACACTGTGGGTTGATATGGTAGATGAAAGAGGTCAAATAAAGCAATGGGGCAAAATGTTGGCCAACTTGAAAACTGGAGAATGTATCAGTCCACTTGGTTGATAAAATGAGAGCTCCTAGATGTTGAAACCAAACAGATACAGTCATGTTGATCAACTTCGATATCGCTATTCCCTTGACAGCAACGATCGAGAGTCAAACAACTTTGATTTTTGGCCTTTTACATGCACTATACCAACAACTGATGTACCTTAAAACCTAGAACGAGGTCATAGTCCAGTTGGAAGTCGCATTGTCCACCACCTCCTCTCTTTGGTGTTCTAATAGAACCCGAAAGCAGTTGATTGTTATGGATTCAATCTATAGAAATGTTGCAACTGACTATTTAGATATATGTTAATTTGCTGATGTCATAATTTGTAACTTTAACTTCTGTTTGATATGCAATTTTTGATGTGTAAAAATTCATTTTTTAATTTTCATTCTTCTTGTCAGTGGAACTAAGTTAGGTGTTTAGAGGGATCAATCATTCTTAGCTTTACAACTGATTGTAAAACAAGTAGAACTAGCAGCTAGATCCACTGGACTCAGTTCATTCCAGT
>NW_024536891.1:0-8178 GCF_016097555.1 Gigantopelta aegis | reverse complement strand
AGTGCAATCCAACATATGAAATGATTAAATTCTTTTTTATTTAGGGTATTTCCAATAACCTTCAGTAACAAAAAGATGGTGATGAAACTATAGAATATTATAATGATGAAGAGTAACAACAGATGACAAACTTTGCAGGGGAACACTACTGTTAAAGTGATTGGAGTTTCCATTCTCATGTCTAAGTGAAAAAATTTATAATATTGTTATTTTTATTCAAAGTCACTTAAAGATATTATGTTGAACATAATATGATGTGACAACACAAAACACATGATTTAGTTCTTTACATAACCATTACTATTACATCAGCAAATTTCTATTGTTTATATTTTCAACCACTACACTTCAGAATATCTAGAGTTGAAGGTTGAACTATAGGAACTACTTAACAAATTCAATTGACACAAGTGAAAAAACTTGCTGAAAGAAAGAAGTGCACTACTTTTTGTAGTAGTGAGAGTTTTCATTTTGTGTCTAAAGATGAAATGAAAACAGGTTGAAAAATGGTGTAGAAAAAAGTCTACTAGTCTGCATTGCCTCAGTTACCTTGAGTAAAATGGTGTAGGTGACAACTATAGTATCACTTAAAAAATAAAGTGGACAGTGATGTACTATTGTAAAGAGTATGTAGTTCAATTCGGTGTCTATATGATAATGATAAATAAGTCTGATAATTGTTATATCATATTTGGTGTGGATCATGACAATGACATCACTAAGTGCAATATATACATCTGAATGTAGTAGCAATGTTAAGAATAAATTTTTAAATCTATTTTAGACTTAAAAGTAAAAATAATTTTTAAATAGACAAAATTGTCACCAAAACAAACATAAGAGAAAATTATTTTTTAGAAGAATGACATGAAAAAGGACATAAAGAGTAAAAAAAAACAACATATTTCAGGTTCATTCACTGTATTCAATATTTTAATGTGATTTAAGTTGGTGATATAGTTATATTTGTCACAGACCCATTTATACAAAAAAATGATTCAACAACATGATCTATTAACTTTAGCATGTAGATACCCTTACAATTTAGACCAGACCTGAGTGGCGAATTCTGCGTTTAATCCTGAGCACAAATCCAGATCCTATTATAAAAAAAATTGTGAATGTATACAAACTATAGTGCACCCAATTATAATCTACGTTGTTAAAGGAGTCAATACAATGATAGAACATGTAGGAAATATAGTTAAAATAAAAAACAAAAATAGTGGTATACATTAATAAAGCAAAACAAAGAAGAAACAGATATATTGAAATAATACATGAAATATTTACAAGTACTAATAAAATTTTTAAAGAAGACATTAAATTTTTATAACTTAAATATGATAAATGTTGGGTGTCTAATATTGTGTGCGCTTATTTAATGTTGGACTTACTAAAGTGAATCAGTGGGGTTGTGTAAAGGAGGGGAAGAAGACAAATCTTGACAACCAATCATACAGATACATACCACTACAACAGTCTCCCTAAATGTGCCAGGATTTATCCAATAGCCTTCCATTAATTACTTACAAGATGGTGACAGAGAAGACCACACAAAACATCCAGAATAGCTGAGATTAAGTGCAATACATGAGGCTCTAACATTCATAAAGAAACAATTTCAGTCTGTATACAATTACTCACTTACCTTGGAGGAACATTGCTGTAGGCGAAGCTATGATTGTACTACTTAAAAATAAGGAATGCAATAGCTGATGAAAAACTTGTTGAAAAAGGAATACTACTTGTTAAAGTTATGCCGAGTTTTGAACTCGGAATATGATACTAGAACATTGAGATAATTATTATATCATGTTTGAAACAAGCTGATGATAAAGATCACAAACAGTAAACTGGATTTGCAATCACAGGAATCTGCTAGGAAAAAATTAACAATTTATGTCAGATTTATAAATTTTTGGCACGAGAATAAAAATTTGTTTTATACAAGATGTGATCTTAAGAAGAACCACAAGAGAAATTATTATTAGATACCCTGCAATGAAAAAGTAATATTTAAAAAAAACTAACGAAGTTTAGTTTACTTTTTAGAAATACTTACATGATGGTAAGCTATATTATGCTAGCAAATTATTATATCTATATATTGGTTAATTCCTTGAAGTAACAGTTGATGTAGTAGTTGAAACTATTTGTGTCCGTTATAATGAAGTGACAGGAGCAGATAAGATATTTGCTATAAGAGTTTTTTTTTTTTTTTTTTCCTGTTGTGCTACTAATTTTAAGAAAGTGGCGTTTTGAGTCTTGTATCTAACATATTAAAAAATTTAGTAAAGAAAATTTTGTGTCGTAGTAAATTCATTTATTGAAAAAAAACTTCAGATGGGATTTTAAAACAGAATTACAACATATTAATTTGTAAACTAGGGGAAGTATCGCAATATAATTCCTTGCACGTCCCAGGGCGAAATGCATTGCTCATGTGTTACCTCTTGGGCAGCAAGTATAATAATGACTTATTGTTGCTCATTTAAAGTGATATATGATAATACACAATGTAACAATTTGTCAAGAAGGAAAAGAAAAAAAGATGCAATTAAAAGGTCAAATCAGATATGATTTATCAATAGCATCTTCATTTTATAAAAATAATGTAAAAGGGGGTATGTTATATATTTCGGCAAATGATTTTATAATGTCAGAAACTATAGCTACCACTACACTTGATATCATTCATGTTTAAATCTGTAATGAATGGTTTATTAGAAGTTAGGTGGAAGTGCACATGCGTTAGCTATAACATAATATAACCATGACTATGAAATAAATATAATGTTTCATTATTACTAGTGAACACTTGCCTAATTGATTGGTTAAATTGAAACAAAATACAAGGACAAATGTCGATTAAGTTCCAAGCATACGATTAAGTTATGATATGAATGAACTCTTTAAAAGATTGAAGTGACAGACGGAAATTATTTGCTGAAATAAATTGGAGTTCCCATTCTCAAATCTAAGCAACAAAAGTATTACATGATTATACCTTTTTGAAGTTCCTAAAAGCTATACGGTGTAATAACACTGTTAGTCTTTTTCAAAGATACTTCTTAAATATATTATGTTGAACAAAATATAAGGACACCACAAAACACAACATAAGTTGACCATGCATAACATTAAATTCTTACATGGAGTCAACTTCTCTTTTTTGAATTTCTCAGTTACTGTCAGTAATAAACTTGAAGTGTTAAACTTTTAGAACTACTTAATGTTGTAATTTTAATAAATATTATACGTGCCAAATAAGTAATAGGGAAATTTTTTTTTTTTTTGTTTTTTGGAAGTGCACTGCTTGAATATAACGCTAATTATTTTTACTTTAAACACTTATGTCTTTATACTTTTATACCCTTACAAAAAAGCTGAAACAAAATATAGCGGACAAACAGAACATAAAATGCCAAACATTAATGATTTACTTGGACTATTAGGATACTGTTTGAGCAAATTCCTTCGTATTTGTATATTACATAGTCTTCGCGTGAACAAATCTTGAAGGTGAAAATGTAGAACTATTAATGGATGAACTGATAATAGGTGAAAAATGTGCTGGATGAAGGCACTACTTGTTGTAGTGATTGGAATTCCATACTTGTGTCTATGAAAAAATAATGATAAAGTTAATAAATAAATATTAAGTAATGGAAAAGTTATATATCAGAAAGTAAGGGATACTACTACATATGAAGGAAGCTGACAAAAATAAATTATAAGATATATTTAGGTTAGTAAAGAATTTGTTATTAGAGTTTGCGGAAAGTATTGACATGGTTGGATGTAACATGATTTAACATTTTCTTCTAAAATATTAAATTGCTTTTATACTTTAGAAAAGTTCACTAAAAAATTTTTTTAGTTGAAGTCAATGCAAGGACAACCAGAAAAATCAAAGATTCAGTGACAAATCAAAACATACTATATATACAAGTTATATAGTTATTAACTGTATTATTTTAAAGTTAATAACTTATATAAGTAGTCATTATATTAACTTATGAATATAATGAGCAAAATTATCTTGTTCATATTTCTCACTTACTTTCATTAACAGAAAAGAGAATAACGAAAAAAACTATAGATACTATTGCATAGAATGACGGGAAAAAGATAGAAAACTTTGGGGTAAAACCTAGGGTGGAGTGAATGGAGCGTCCGTTGTCCATGGACTAAATGAAAACATATCTATTCGGATACCCTATACTTTTTGAAAGCAAAACATTTAAAATTGAAACATAACCACCAAAGACAACAGAAAAATAATATAAGATGCCATAATACCCAATTAATTTATGACCAATGAATAAAACTTCTCGTTTTGGATTTCTCACTTACTTACCGAACCAATATTGTTGAAGGAGAGACTGTAGTGATTACTTGATGATGATGTCATGAAAGGTAAGGCACTTGATGGAGGCTGTGCACTACTTGGTAGAGAGAGCTAGGTTCCCCAGTTTTGTCTAAATTAAATAGTTAAAAAAGTTAATAACTTTAATATCTTAGTCTAAAATCAGTACGTTATAACTACAGATATCACTACACAAAAAATGAGCTTACATCAGTAATTTTGGTAGAGTTAGTATGATAAGTTTGTAATAATTTAGCATGATAATTACCCATAGTCAACAGTGGTGTGTGTTGTAAGCAGAGTACTCCTTAAAATAGGTGACGGAGAGAGTAGATAGATGAATGAAAAACTTTGCCTGTAAGGGGGTGTATGTACTTGTTTTCAAATGTAGGATCGTTTGAAATCTGTGTGTATATGAAATGGTAATGAAACTCGCAATCATTTTATTAGAGATAAGCTGATCAACTCAAACAACAACATATACTATTACATTACCATGTAAAACAGTTAGAGAAAAAATATATCAAAAACATGTCGGACTTATTTTAAAAAGAATAATGCCTATTTTCAGGTATTTTTAAAAATAAGGTTGGATGATTTGTTGAACAGCCGTTACTATCACATGCTGATAAATATTGAAAATATTAGTGAAGTAAAATCAACTTATAAATACATAGTCCATTTAACTAAGTACTAATTTTCTATTTCAGGGAAGAAAGGAAGCTATATTCTAATCTGGATATAATGATACGGCACATAATAAAACAAACCC
This sequence comes from Gigantopelta aegis, assembly GCF_016097555.1. NCBI lineage: Eukaryota > Metazoa > Mollusca > Gastropoda > Neomphalida > Peltospiridae > Gigantopelta > Gigantopelta aegis. Next base: position 3,034 of record NW_024536891.1, on the reverse strand, counting down.
AAATATAAACGTTGAAAAAAAAGCAAAAGCTGAAAGCTGTAGACAAGTCACTCCAGTTTTGTTTATTCCCATGTCTTCTTATTACTTCATTAGTTTAGAGGAAAGGGAACTAATAGTGCATGAGATTATAATGTGGCTTTCCCAAATGTAGTAGTGGAAGTAGAGAAAACAGTTGGAGAGCGAAGGAGAAATAGGATGACAAACCAATCTTAGCTACAATCACCCCCCCCCCCCCCCCCCCCCCAATGCAAAAATCTCGTAATTATGACAGACATGATCACAATAACATCCATTCTTACCACCATGTTTGAATGAAGAAAAGAACACAACATCCATAATAGAGATGAGATTAGAGTGCCAAACATGAAACCTACACAAATAACATATATGTGTGCATGCAATTTAACTTTATTTGTATTGCCCACTCCACTTGCGTAATAATTGGTGACAGGTAAAAGTATAGTATCGCTAGATGAAGTGACTCAGCTGGTGAAAAAAGTGTTTGTAAGAGGGGTACTACTTGTTAGAGAGGTGGGAGTTCCAAAATGGTATGTTTAGTTAAAAAAAGGTAAATAAATTGATAATTATTATATAATATAATGAAAAAGATAATCTCAGGTATTACACCTATGACTATCTTTACCATTAAATGATATCAGGAATGATTTCATGCTATTAGTTTTGTGAAAATGTACATGGTGGCATATATTACTTAAATGATCATTATTAGTTGAATACAACCACAAAAGTTCACTTAAAAGAGATCGTTTTCACACAACACACAAAATAAAGTAATTTAGTTATTCAGCGCGAAATTCTGTGAATGGCCCTTACGTACTTTGGTTATGTAATTGATGTACTTAAAGATGACGTGAACAGAGATGACAAAACTTGCGGTAAGAAGCATACTGCTTGTCCCCCAAAGGGTATGTAGTTCTATTCTTGTGTCTATTTTTAAAAGTTTTGATATAAATTCAGTGAGAATTTAGGTTATAATAATTTTTGCCTATGATAGCTTAATGCCACAGTTTTAAAGAGAGCATATCTACCATTATCTCGTTATACAAAAATGATGCATTTGTGGTGCAATGAAGCTGTATAAAAAGGGTACATATAAAAAGTAAAAAAATCAGCAATAGGTCATTTTTTCAAGGTTCAAATATTGTTCTTTCTGGTTAGGCACATGTTAAGTCGACAATTTATACTGTCGTGTAATTTGGTGACATTTTTTCCCCCCCCGTCATAAAACAAAGATTTTTTGCAATTTAAAAGGGATATAAAAATATGTCAATTGATCAACTACAAAATGAACAAAATAATTATTTATCACCACAATCAAACACAATGTATATATCAGGTAGCCCCCCCCCCCCCCCCCCCAAAATGACAGTTATATGCAGGAAAACTAATAGGAATGCAATGGCAACTTAAATTCTGAATCATACGTCAGCTGTAACTTATTCAAAATATATAGTTTCAAACCATTATCTAAAAAAAACTTGCAAATCTATGGTTATTGAAGTCTAACACAGTAAGAATTGATGAATAAATATCATAATTATTTCTTGTTTGGCAATGGTACTAAGAATAAATCCTACAGTTACAAATAAAATAGAATTAGCCCAAAATCGGTTTGATTAAAATAGAAAAACAAGACAAAAGATGACAGGTGTCCCTTCAAAAAAGATTTAGATAAAGGAACTATAGAGTTAAGATACTTATAACACAATACTGGTCTACAATCATATATTTCACACTATACAAATTACATTAAATAATACATTAATGTTATTATGTTAACTAATTTTACCTCATTTAATTAATAAACGACATTTGCCCATTAGATGAACGGATAATTGAGTGACAGTCAAGATCTGTAATTCTGATGATATGGAGAATGGCTGGTTTGCAAAATAGTCAGGACCAGCACTATAACCACTTGCCTGCCAATCTGTTATAGTCCATTGCAGAAGAATTGCATTTATAAGTAAATTATTATGATAAGAGTTTGATCATTGTGATGCAATCACAACTGGAATGTGTTTGGCTATTACGAAATAATAGTGAGCAATGTTTCACAAAAGCAGTTAGGTGATTCACCTGTACAAAATCCAGGTTGACCTATGGAAAGACTTACCCATTTTGCTTACCATTAACCAATCCAATTCTAAATTCAACATTTTATTTATTTTAAGAATGATTCGACTCCATTGGTTCCGCTGACATTTCGATGTAGTGACAAATTCCATACTAAACTTTTCACGGACTCTTGTCAAATACAATGTCATCCCAAAATGGACAGCTATAACAACTGCAGCATAAGAAGTGGGAAACCAATTTTGGTAAAATGATGCAAATCGAGGTCCGAAACTAAGAAAATACGTTGATGAGGTGTTTTTTTTTTTGAGTTACCTATATCAAAATAAAGGTTTATATTATACCCACAAATAGATGGTGACTAAATCTACATTCAGAGTCACGAAATTTTGCTTTCGTATATTAAGTGTAGAAGGATTCAACTGTCATAGTATCATCATCGCACATTACTGAATATGTTACTTTGTTGGCCCATATCTAGCCTAGTCAAATATTTTAAACTTCTTTTCAGAGATCCTGTTGTCAAATTAAAGAATAACTTATTATAAAGTATTATTCCTAAAACAACAAAAAAGGGTCAGAAACATTCTTTCGTACAAATGTTTTTGATGATTCAACAGTTTATGAGAATTTTTAGATGAATAAGAACACATTTAGGTCTTGCAATAGGAAATTATTGTTGCAACACTACTACTTGGTAATAGTATCATTTATTAACTCCTATTTATTATTGGATTGACATACAGCAACTACCCAGCTTACATAAGCATGTATTCAAAAAAATTATCAAATACAATTTAAAAATTATGGCTGAATTCTGTTCTTTAAAGTTGATGTAATTATTGTTTTTGGAATTAATGACTTCGCTAAAATTAAGTGGCAGTGTTTGTGGAAGCAGCAATTGCCAATTCCTGGTTAAAGTGGTTAAAAAACTAAA
>NW_024536890.1:0-7032 GCF_016097555.1 Gigantopelta aegis | reverse complement strand
TCAGTTTACGGTGAGTGAACGCATCGGTATTTTCGCAAAGTGTTTCTTGCACTCCAGCCGAATTTAGCGCCTAAAACATTACACAGCTGTGTACTTGTTGTCTAATGGTGTCATAGTGTCGAGGGACTAGGTCGAGTCATTGATAATGATCTGAGCGCCAGAGTTTTGGAACCGGTGAATGTCAGAGTTCATATGATAAATATGGTATTTGTGCCGTGCACTGATGTGGCCTGTTTTAAAGCGGCAATATCGTGGCAGTCCAAGGTCAGTCCAAGGACGTCAGAACATGGCCAAGGCCAGCCCCCAAGGACGTCAGTACCGGCCCAAGTATGCCAAGGCTAAAATATGAGTCACGGCTGCTTACTACTCACTGCCCTCTAGATAGGTCAAGGCTAGGTGATGAGTCACACACCAAGTACGTCAAGGATATGACTTACACCAAGGTCGCACACCTGCCCAGGTATACCAGTCACTGTCCTCTAAGTCGGTCAATGCTAAACAAATCGGTCAGGGCCAGTCCAAGGACATCAGTACCAACCTAAGTCGGTCAGGGCCAGTCCAAGGACATCAGTACCAACCTAAGTCGGTCAGGGCCAGTCCAAGGACATCAGTACCAACCTAAGTCGGTCAGGGACACGGGCGAGCGTTCACCCTAGTAGGCCACACCACTATGACTCACACCAAGGCCAGACACCAAGGTCAAGGTCACGGAAAGTAGGTCATGGCACCCGGCAGGCCCTTATACTACTAATATAGACACTATTAAAAAAAAATATCGTTCCAGCCAGTGTAACACGACTGGTATGTGCCGTGGTATGTGCTATCCTGTCTGTGGGATGGTGTATATAAACGATCCCTTGCTACTAAAGGAAAAAAAAAATAGCGGATTTTTCTCTAAGACTAAATTTCAAAATTACCAAATGTTTGACATCCAATAGCTGATTATTAATAAATTAAAATGCGCTAGTGGTGTCGTTAAATAAAATAAAACTTTAACTATTAAAATGTTTTACAAAAGGTTGGATCACCTAAAAAATCCTATTCTTTTTTCTATTATATATAGTATTTATACCATTTAATATCATGCCCTAATGTAATTTAAAATAAATAAATGAAATAATTAAAAGAAATCAAGAAATGAAAAAAAGAAAGAAAAGAGAATGATTAGAAATAAATAAAAAGAAATAAAGAAATAAAAGAACAAACAAATTTAAAACATTGACATAAAGATATATTTGTAACAAGTTGCTCACTGCATTTAAAAACGGCTATTATTGCATGTCACGGTCTAGATAGATTTCATTAAATAGCAGGCATGCTTTTAACAAAACACAGTTATGCCTACATAGACCAAATAACCAGTGTTGCTAGTTTACTCTGTGCCATATTATAAAGATGCAATCAATGTGTCATTGATAAGGACTACTGACACCAGTTAAAACTATATGTATCTTGGTCTGGGTATTTGCAACGGCAAAAATTACTTTAAAAATTTCGCATTTGACGTTCTGTCGAAGTTTATTATGATGGCCTACTTTCAGCTAGGTGTTTGCTAGGTGGTGTGTGGTTATGTGCGTGACGGTGTGAGGATAACTTCGCATTCAAGCTTTGTAAGACTGCCTGTACGCTCGTCTGCAGTCATATCGACTAACAAAAGAAGAAGAAAAAACATACCACGTTACTGCTATGCTTTCACAACTGGCCAAACAATGTATTGTCAAACGTTTTATAGTTGGGAATTCAGACTCGTAACAACACTGTACACGCTTTGACAGGAAACAAGATTTTGTATTTTTATTTGACAATGAATTAGGGCAGGGCGGCGATAATCAGGGGCGGTGCGGAACAAAAATACGACAGGGCGGCGCAAAACGCGGGCAGGGCGCAGCGCCCCTCTTTATTGCTAGCTAGAACACTGATAACTAATAAAACGTATATATGTATATATTTATATGTGCATAGGGGCCATTCAAATATTACGTGACGCGTGGGGGGGGGTTAAGTCCAAGCGTTATGTGGCGTTACAAGGGGTGGGGGTGTATTGAACAACGTTACGTAACACAATTTTGTTTTCTCTTAAATGTGCCATACCATGACAACAATATATAGTGTAGGTTTTTTGAGGTAGATGTAAACCCAAAACAATTATAAATCAAGCTGAAATACTATAATACACCAGACATTTTAAAATGGCGCAAGTGAAAACCCGCGGGGTTTTTTTTCCGCCATCGTACAGCAATACGTCACTTTAATGACGTCATCGTAGTACACATGGGTATAAACATTGCCACGTTGCTTTGTCTGTGTGTTGGGGGGGGGGGGGGGTATCTCCGAGCGTTACGTAATATTTTGGGGGGTGTATGGTCTAGCGTTACGGGGCGTTACAAGGGGGTGGGTGGGACTAATTTTGACAAAAATAGCGTTACGTAATATTTTAATGGCCCCTTATTACCATATGTGACACACTCTTCAAAAAGTAGGGGAACCTGAAATATTAATGTTAATATCAACTATTAGACCGAACATACGTTTTGACCACAGACATCCTAGTAAAGAACGTTCAGGTCTGTTTATTAGCACACCGAAACACATTCCATGTGCATCACGTGCGTGTCATTCTCGATTTTGACAATTTACAGGAAGGTCGATTAATCACTGTGGAACATTATTTCTGTTAATCTTTTTCATTCTGTTGATCATACAGTTGTTACTGTTTTGTTTTTAGTCATTTTTATTGTTTGAATTTGCGATTTACTGATAAAAAAACGTCAGCTTTCAAATTTCACTTCTGACCCTAATCGTCCTTCAAGATCTTTGGTGGTCATAAAACGTACTATAATATTGAACTACCGGTTGTAATGTTTGCCCAATTAATTCACTATGATCATATAACCATTCCCCACAGCTAATATACCTTACAATTTTGGCAATTGTAAATTCTTATTAGAGTTCCCTTACTTTTTTTGAAGAGCATAATACAATATTTTTATTCCTAATATATGATATTGACAATACCGAAAAACACGAGGGTAATAAACTCTTTATCATATAATCTCAAGCTTAATACAAACTGTTTTTGTAAACAGTATACGCAACTTTAATTCCAGTCAGCCATTACGCGATATTCAAATGATGTAAGAATATGTGGTGCGCTGTTTTTTTGAATGGGAAAGACGACAAACTCGAATGACTTCATTTTGGATGTCCTTACATAGTGCACTTGCTTAAATGTCAATAAACCTAGTGTCGTGACCTCGATTAATTTACATCTAATATATACTTTGAATGCATTTTCTTGTTTAGAACATCAGTGTCTCGATATCCAGTATCGTTAAAAAGTTTATGTTAGTCGATAGCATCTTAAAAATTGCAGCAAACTCATGAATGACCCTTTAAATTGTCCTTATGCCTTCTTAAAGCAATAAAGAACTTGAACTAGAAATTTCTGGTAGTTACGACTGTCACAGGCGCGGTACACAATATAAAGCAGTTGTCAAATCAGTTCTATAAATTTCGTGTGGCACGCAAGTGTGATATTTTATTATCACTCAACTGCACCTACGAATTGGCTGCCACGCAGTGAATACTACGGGTGGCCGTTAGACACCATCTATCATGCATTTACATACCGATTGGTGAAAACGGTTTTCGTTATTTATGAAAACACACACATATAACACACATATGTGATACCGATTTCAAGATATATGATTGGCTGCTACTAGATGATGATCCGGACGGCACAGCCATACTAGCGAACAACAATAAAGTTTTGTTTTGTCTAACATCACAACTAGAGCACATTGATTTTTTAATCATCGGCTATTCGATGTCAAACAGAGAAACAGAGGAAGGAGAGAGTAACCGATCTACTCTACCTAATTTTTTCGTTTTGTTCCAGGAAACAGTTTTTAGTCATAATACACGTAACACACATCTTATTGTTCTTACCTTTATTTTCTTTCAGAAGTTTAACCTGTTGGACTCAACAATGGGAAGAGTGAAGCTGAGGTGCGTTTTTCGCAGTGTCGTACTGGTTGCCGTCATACTTACACTTCTTTGTCTTCAAACGTTTCTACCTTTTTCACCTACCTTAACAGTTCGACAAATGATTAAACATATGAACGTGTTCGTCATATTAAGCAATTCCGAACAAACGACAAAGGGAAGCAATTTGGAACAAACGACAAGGGGAAATAATTTGGAACAAACGACAAGGGGAAGCAATTTGGAACAAACGACGAGAGCCAATACCCATCAACACGAAGACACAACTGCCAGAAGTTCCGTGGCTCTAAACAACAAGGACAAAATAATTTTGTGGTACGTTAAAACCAGATACCAGCCTCCAATGCCAGGTCTGGTGGCGTTACAACACTGCCCGGAAATGAAATGCAGGATGACCTCTAACCGGAAGTATTTAAATCAAAGCTCCGCAGTCGTGTTTGCGGCGCAGCTGATTCGTGAGAAACACCCCCCACTGAAACATCCGGGTCAGGTGTGGATATTTCACAACCACGAATCTCCGTTAGATGGGTGGTCATCGCTCCCAACCTTCAGACTGCCGCAGTGGAAAGGAAAGTTTAACTGGACGATGGACTACAGGAACGAAGCAGACATTCTTTCACCTTACGGAATTTTGAAAAAACTACCTCAACCGAGAAAGCGAAACTACAGCGATATTGTCTCGAAGAAGAAGGGTCTAGTCTCCTGGATGGTAAGCAACTGTAACACCGAAGGAAAGAGAGAGCTGTATGTTAAGAAAATAAAGAAATACTTCCCGGTGACAGTGCTAGGTGGATGTGGCGGGAAACGATGCGGCAGACTCCACGACGACGAGTGTTTGTCGGAAATCAACAAACACAAGTTTTACCTGGCGTTCGAAAACGGTTTCTGTCCGGACTACATAACGGAGAAATTCTATCGGTTTTATTCCGTTGATGTGGTTCCTGTTGTTCGAGGAGGTGGGAACTATTCTAGAGATCTTCCTGAAGGAACGTACGTCAACACGGCCGATTTCAAATCAGTTGCCGACCTGGCCAAGTATCTCAATTATCTGGACAAAAACGACGATAAATATATCGAGTATCTCAGACGTAAAGATCAATATGAGTCTATATACGAAGCTTATAAGATGAGCAATAAGAAAGGGAATCTATTTTATGTACACTATCACTATGAACATACGCCATTCTGTGATGTGTGCAGAAGACTGTGGAACACTGACAATTACACAAAAACGTACAGTGATATAGGGGCGTGGTTTGATAGTGGTCGGTGTTATAAGCCCACTGATATACACCAACTCTAACAACGTAGACATATAGTAGTTTTAATATTTTAAATGTTTTTGTTTTTTCCCCCAGATTTTGTTTCTTCTCGTGAACGCGACTAGAAACAACTTTTTACACATATCCATTGGTGAGAACAGCATTCATTATTTAGGATAGCACTATTGGGGCGGGACGTAGCCCAGTGGCAATGTGCCCGCTTGATGCGCAATCGGTCTACGATCAATCCTCGTCGGTGGACCCATTGGGCTATTTCTCGTTCCAGCCACTGCACCACAACAGGAATATCAAAGGGTCGTTGTGGTATGTGTTATCCTGTCTGAGCGATGGTGCATATAAAAGATCCTTTTTTACTAATGGAAAAATGTATATAAAACTGTCAAAATTACCAAATGTTTGACATCCAATAGCCGATGGTTAATAAATGAATGTGCTCTAGTGGTGTCGTTAAACAAAACAAACTTTAACTTTATAACATCACTCACAAATAACACATACGTGTGATATCGATTTAAAGACATACGATTGGCTGCTCCTGGGATATGTCCCGGTTACCATAACACGCCATCCAATGATATAAAAGCACACTCAAAATTGATTGCCGAGCGACGTATAGATTAACAAGGAAATGGTTTTCATTTGAAAAGATGTTTAAATTTACTACACAGTTTCCTGCAAATGCGCCAGTGGTCTTTGTAATATTGATACATACATACATATGCACACACACACACACACACACACACACACACACACACAGACACACACACACAAACACACAGTGTTTTTCTGTATCGTCAGTATCGTATATTAGGAATAAAACGTGTATTATGCAAGCCTCTGGCGAGCATAATACATTATTTTTGTTCCTACTACATGTATATGATATTTACGATACCGAAACACTTGAGGGTAATAATCTCTTTATCATATAATCTCAAAACTGTACACACAACTTTAATTCCAGTCCGCCATTACTAGATATTCTAATGACGTAAGAATATGTGGCGCGGTGGGGTTTATTTTTAATGGAAATTACGTCACTCGAATCACACACACACACACACACACACACACACACACACACACACACACACACACACACACACACACACACATTCACTCATTCACAAACACAAGTTACAAGAAAAAACCCAGTGCTAATGTTACAATAATTGTCTTTAATATCGCGTATTGTCAACGTGAGCATCATTGCAGGCTTGAACTCGTCTTGGCATCAACCAGACGAGACGACACAGCTGTCGTTGCGGAATGTAGCACCATTCTTCAATCACAACCATTTCCAGCTCATCTAACGACTGTGAATGGACATATAAGATGGTTAAGGAATATTCTACAGGATTCAAATCAGGGGAACTTTGCCGGCCAGTCCATATGAATGATATTGTCTGTCTGGAGGTATTTTGTTTTGTTTAACGACGCCACTAGAGAACATTGATGTATTGGGTGTCAAACATTTGGTAATGTTTTCACATATAATCCTACATAGGAAACCCGCTACATTTTTCCATTAGTTCCACAGACTAGACAGTACATACCATAATCTTTGATATATATATATATATATGGGCCATTCTCACAGAATGTGTACCTTTTGTACAAAAAATAAGGTTTTTGAAATGTGAATATTTGATGGTCATGTCTTATCTATGAGGTCAAGTGAATGTATTTCAAATTCAAGCAGCGATCTTTACATAGGATTTTATTAACTTTTGTCTTC
>NW_024536889.1:0-7069 GCF_016097555.1 Gigantopelta aegis | reverse complement strand
TTTTTATTAAGGATGATTATACATGTTGAGAATTGACCCATGGTTTTCAGCCTTGTAAAGCAGTTAATTTTTTGTTTGTCAAATTTACCTATTGTAATTTAACGTTAATTCCAAGATAATTAAAAACTATCAACCACTTGGTATATTAGCAATTTAAGTCCATTTGTCTTTATTGTATTTTTTCCCCCTGTTTTAGAATACAACAAGTTAGTTTTTTTTTTCTATTATTTACATCAATATTCAATTTAGGACTATAAGTACCGTACAGCACTAGCTTTGAAAAACATTTAGAAAAATCGTCTATAACGTTTTAAGGGTAATTTTGGCTTTATGATTACTATATCAAACTAGTTTTACAGCATGTTAGTATGTGAAACATTTTTGTTTAAACAAAAATTAATTCTATAATCTGTAATTAACTACCCTTTTTAGTTTCGATGCATGTTCAATGAGTAAATTAGTTATGTTTAGTTTTGTTATTACATTGTTTACTTTATAATGTGGAATAACCATTTAATGTTTAATTACGGTCCATAAGGGAGATTAGTGGCGGGTATGTTTGTGTTTTGGGGTGGGGTTGGGTTGTTTGGGTTTTTTTTTAATTTATTTTATCGGTTATATACTTCTTATTTACTTTTTTTTTTTGGGGGTGGGGTGTCGGTTGTGTGTGTGTCATAAATTATGTATTTTTGTTCCAAAATAAACTTTACATGTCATATTTTGATGATGTAGAATTGAAAATTTCGTTTAGCAACTACTTCTATTAAAAATGTGACGGATATTTTTCTTTTACCAGCATGCGGTTATTACAGATACTACCTTGGATCAGTGGTTCTAAAAAATCACGATGAAATTTTAAAAGCACATCAAATTGGAATGTTTGTTTACTACTTATACTGGATTCAAACATAATAAAGTGCAGGAATCGGTGAAAAAGTGCAATATTTTAGGGCTAACAAATATGTTTTCGGGAATGTCTGTAGGGGGGGGGAATCGTAAAACCATAGTAAGCTAAAACATGACTATGGCATGTGCTGTAGTGATGTCATGGCCTATGGTGATTTTATGATTTCGTAGCGCTAAGATGGCTTCGAAAACATGGTCCCAGGCAATATACGGTATATAATGAATCTATTATCTTTTGCAGACCATTAACAGACTGACAGCATGCAGGACAGTATCGTCTGTGTACATTAAAAGAAACGGTGAAATATGTTGTGTATACATCGGCTCACTAAAATCTTTAATTAACTCATTCTCAAAATCATTTGAATACAATAAAAACAAAAATAGTGACAAGGCTTCACCTTGCATAAGTCCTGTGTTACTGCTGAAAAAGTCACAAAAACCAGATTGGAATTTTATACATGTCTTTAAGACCTCATACATAGATTTAATAATGGTATGAATTTTCCATGTGATACCGTTTCGGGCTAATTTAAATAATAGTTTATATCTATTTATGCCGTCAAAGGCTTTCCTGTAATCAACAAAACAACAATACAGCTTCTTCTTACATCCCAACGCTTTCGAAATCAAATAATGAAGAGCAAATATAGCATCAGTTGTACCATAACCAGGTTTAAAACCAAACTGTGCATCTGTCACAATATTATTTTCAGCTCTACTCTGGCCAATCTCGTTTTTTATTCCACACAGTTCTTTTTCAAAAATGTCAAATTTCTTTTCAAAATTTATTACCTTTGTATCCATATTTTCTAATTTTTCTAACTTTTTGAACACATCACACACTTTCTGATCTAAAGTGTGTATTGAGTTTGTGATATCATGGAGGAGCTGCACTCTTATTCAGTAAGGATGTTTGCATCATGGCGAATTGTACATCTGCATATATTGTGGGTTGCTCATGGGAGTCGGTGTAGATGTAAACTGTTGTGGTTGTGATATACAGGTATTACTCTGAGCAGGCGATTGCATGTTGGCGGTTTCGTACAGTACTGAGTTTGGTTCGTTCAGAACACTACTCACCAACTTATTTTCACTGCTATCGCTGTTACCGCTGTGCTCACAGCTTGAAGTTTTTCTTTTCTTCTTTGGTTTTCCCATTAAATATAATTTTTCATACATCAGAATACTCACAAATGCAAACGCAGACCGTATCTTAATAAGTGTTAAAAACAGTGTGGCTGATGTTTGCCAGTTCCTGTCTAAATTTAGATCATCGCAACAATGTCAAATGCGCGGTCTGTTTACGGACATCAGATAATAGTTAACCAGCCGCGAGATTTTAGTTCAGTCTATCTATCTAGTTTTTTGTTTTGTTTTTATTATTTTTCTTTATTGTTTTTAATACATATAGATGGTTGATCAAATCTCATAATAAGAGTTAGTTATAATTATTGTGCAGATGCAGCTATGACAAAGCAGGTTACCATGCAGCATTTATGTTGTCGTTGGAATATTTATTTTGTTAATAATGACGTACGTTCTTCAGTCGGAATTTAGTGAGTATGGTAGGTTATACATTTTTGGTTTCTATGTCCATTTGTTACACTATTTCGGTTGAGAAATGGTTGAAACTGGGTGCCACAAGTTTTGATTACCAGCTATTTAGAGGATATGTACACTACTATATAAAAGAACCACTAGTTTGGGATATAGAAAGAACCCTTACACCTCCAAAAAATCTAAAAAATATAAAAAAAAAAAAAAAAAAAAAAAAAACAAAAAGGACAACTAAAACAAAGGAAAAAAGACAGGAAAAAGCACTAAATTATTTACAAAAAGAAAAACAATGGATATCCATGTATATCTATTATACAGATACAATAGTGGATATAATATATGGATATAATATATGATGTAATATAAACGAGACAGTTATTCAGTTAATTATGTGATTTAAGAAATATATATCATAAATGACTCCCATTTTTAATGCATGACTCCCAAAATAAAACCCTGTGAGTCATAATGACTCCCATTTTCCAGATGCTAGGTGGAACCCTGAATGTACCTACTTGTTTTCGCTGTTAACAGAGGTGGTGCTGTTTCCTGTGTCCTGTAAGTGATGTGTGTTGTCACGGTTATGAAATACTCTCTACCAGGCTGAAGACCAGTGATTTCCTTCATGTTGGTTCCCTTGGTTACATCAGCACTACCAGGATCTGGTGTCCATGTCACTACATATTTAAAATCAGGTGTTGTATCCAACGGTGGTTGCCAGGTTATAGTCAACGAGTTGAGTGTTGAAGGTTGTAGTCTGAGATTTATAACCTTTAGGTTGGTAACTGAAACAAAATAAAAAATAATTAATTAGATCAAAAGAAATGATGCTTTATATACAGAAAAAACACAGTTTAATGGCATAGGCATGTTATAAGCAGCCTTCCATGTTAATATCACTCTAATAAGCTTACGGAACATGTATAAGGTGGATTACAGTTTCACTTTTTAATGTTGTGAAACATTTTTGTGGGGTTTTTTTTTTTGCTTTATAAAGAACAAATGAATCAGGCACAAGTTACACAGCTTACTAGGCCTTCTCCATAATACATACATGTTATGACAGTAATATAGTTTTTGCAATTTAAATATCAACAGAAATAAATATTATTAAAAAAGAGAAAGAAAGAAAGAAAGAATAAAGGAAACAAAAAAAAGATGCAATAAAGTTGTCTGTGTTCGATAATTAGACAGTAGGTTTGCTAAAGGAAAACACAACACAAACAAGGCATCGCAATGATTATGTAAAAATAATAATAGCAATAAAATAACTCAATAGTATTAATTTTAATTTTAAAAATCCATAATTTATTTACTAATAAAATAAATGTTTTGTTTTATTTATATACTTATGTACATGAAAAAATATTTCTTTATTGTCTTCTTCGCTTAGAGTACCTTTACCATTTAAAACAAGTTGTAAATCTATTGGCTGAAATCTTTGCAATCAGGGCTTCTAGATTATGATAGCCCCACTCCCATGGCTAGTGATATTCAGTGTTGGGCTAGTAAATAATTACTATAATTAACCCGAAGGCTAGTGAAAATACCCATTGTCAAATGCCGCATTTACATATTTTGTAAATATGAATATCCTGCTCCCTCTTTCCATCCCAATCTAAGCATTTTTAAGCTCTGTCTCCCTCTTTAGGTGACATATCTGATTATTACTATTAGTAAAATTGCATTTTTTTAAAGTAGAGCTAGTGAATTTATAATCATGGCTAGTACATTTTTAAAATTACTGATCCCATGGCTAGTGGATTTTTATAGAATTCTAGAAGCCCTGGCAATGAATTCCAGAGAGTGCGTTTTTCCCTTTCATATAAAATGCACTCACAGACAAAATGATAATTGTTTTCCAAATTATATCCACAACTACACGAGGAATCGGTGCTAAGACCAACTCGATATAAGTCTGCTTTTAAATCACTACACCTGTGTCTTAACTTGGTATGCAATACATTTTCTCTTCTATTACTAAATGAATAGCAATATGTGGTTTTCTGATTTCTGTATTCCACGAATGTATTTCCTGCAGGAAACCCTGATGCCGCAGAAAACCACATATATGTAGTTTTGTATTTATTACATACCCTAAATTGGAATTTTGTTTCTAAATAATAGTTAAAAAATTGTAACACTGCTAGCTAATGACGGGGATTTCTCAATTTACACAACTAGGTCAGCTGTGTTACTACGCAGACCGATGAACCACTAATTATTACACATAGGAATATAGTTCTATTTAAACAATAAATAGAAATAAGAAAGAATGAGTGAAGGGTTACTTATAATATTAATGATATTGTTTGAAATGCCTTTTAAAGATAATGTAATAGCTAAAATTCACAAACAATGCAATATTTAATTTGCTCGTAATACGTTACAAAACCTTTAGCATGCCAGTTTAATCAACAAAGAAAAATGTCAAGAATTGTACACTCAATGTCTGTGTCATCATCGTTGTGTTTTCTTTTATTGATGTTCATGGAATTACTCGTTGCTGAAAAGTTGAAGTTTATATTAAATGTGCCTCCATAAATCATCGCTCCACTGAATAATCCGGTTGTCAGTTCATCCAAGTTTTCTACGTGAGGAGACGGTGCATATGCGACGTCGTTTTTGCTAAAGTCGACGACAGTCACTTTTAGCACCCTTGTTTTGGATTCGTACACAATAAATAGAGTACATCTTACCGTAATTTCACTAGAAATCCATATTTCGTAAAAGGTACAATTTTTTAATCACAAGATTTTGTTCATCAAACACATTCAGGTGCATTAGTAATGTTAAAAAAAAAAAAAAGCAATTTTGCATTGGAATTTTTCCAATATTCTTAAAAAGGAAACGTCATGTACGTACTCAGTTTATAGTTATTATAAGGAGATGCAAAGTGACATCATTGGAATACTGACGTCATTTAAATGCAAAATTAGCTGTATTATTACAATGCTTCGCCACATTAAAATAAAAACTAGTCTACTAACCTTGACCCCTGTCGAATTTCTTTTACAAGCAGACAACACTGTTTGCAGGTCGGTATTTGTTTTTTTGTTTTTTTCATAATTCTGGACAAAATATTAATTTTAAGTTTTAAAAAATGAAAAAAATAAAAAGTACATCATATCACAAAATTACCGTTGGATATGTTTTATTTATTGTGTACGAAGCCAAAACAAGAGTCCAAAAAGTGACTGTCGTCAACCTTAATAGTGCATTAAAAGGTCATTGGTGAGTAGTGTTCCTGTCTCTAATTTTGGTATCGCGCCCATGAAATTGTAAATATTCGTCATCGTTTTTATCTGTTTTCATTTCAAATGTTCCACAAAATAGCATTTTAAAAATGCATAACAGTTAACTGCTTTAATAGGCAATTCAAACCAAGCACCAACTTTGTTTACTTATCACTAAGGGCATTCCCAGTAACCATGTGCTATAAATAGTAGCATTGAATACGGCATAGTTCCGGCAGTTGAGTTGAATACGGAAAAGTGTATTTCATTTTTGTATTCAGGACTGTATTTATATAGTAAGATTTAATGGGTATGTAATAAAAAGACTTTCTAGATGCAAAACCGGCCTCGGTGGCATCATGGTTAGGCCATTGGTCTACAGGCTGGTAGGTACTGGGTTCGGATCCCAGTCGAGGCATGGGATTTTTAATCCAGATACCGACACTAAACCCTGAGTGAGTGCTCCGCAAGGCTCAATGGGTAGGTGTAAACCACTTGCATCGACCAGTGATCCATAATTGGTTCAACAAAGGCCATGGTTTGTGCTATCCTGCCTGTGGGAAGTGCAAATAAAACATCCCTTGCTGCCTGTCGTAAAAGAGTAGCCTATGTGGCAACAGCGGGTTTCCTCTAAAAAACAGTGTCAGAATGACCATATGTTTGACATCCAATAGCCGATGATAAGACAAAAAATCAATGTGCTCTAGTGGCGTCATTAAATAAAACAAACTTTTTTTTTCTAGATGCAAATTTAGGCAAACCCGTGATTAATCTGGTGGATTCTAATTGTACTTTTTCAATATTGTCTTCCTCGACTAAAGAACACCCATCCCATACTTCCGATGCATCTTCTAATATCGGGCGGATAAAAGTTATATATATTTTCAATAAAGTTTGTCGATTTATTACAGAAATCATTACCGAAGCCGACTTACAAATTTTATTAATATGTATTGTCCACTTGGCATTTGCTGAAAAGGTTAAACCTAAATGTTTATGAGTTTCTGTTCTGTTTTGCTACCAAATGTTTATATGAATCAAAGGTCTGTTGTTGCCATTCATCGAGTGAATGGTTTCTGGGAAAGATCCAGGTAGGAGCTGGGGTTCTTACATATAAATATGATGGATATATTTTGTTATAGTGTACAAAAATGTAATATCTTGTACAGCTGTTGTGGTTGTCTATTTGTGTGTGTGTTTGTTTGTTTTTGCTTGGGTGAGGTTTTGAGGGTTGGTTTTCTTTTGGTCATCATTTAATATATGTTAGTTTATGGGGGATAACCTGAATACTTATTGTGTTGCTCGGGCAAAAAAAGCTTGGAGAAAATATGTCCTCCAAGTGGAATTCCTCAGAACATCTATAACCT
>NW_024536888.1:0-6771 GCF_016097555.1 Gigantopelta aegis | reverse complement strand
TGTTTGAATTTTATTTCTGGCAGAAGTATGAAGGGCAATGTTTGATGAAAGGACAGGGGATAGCATGTGTTTGAAAACATGGTAATTGTTGACATTGAAAGACTGTTTGTGGAATTCCGGCCCAGGGAAAATTAATTGGGGTCTGAGCCCGGATATAAGGTCACACATTAAACCGGTTAAATGGACCGTGATTATGATGAAATTTATTATTAACCAGAGAGGTGTGAATGAAATGACCACAGAATGATTGTGCATACCACAAGGAATATGAAAAACTAATTTTATTTATTTTCTTAAAATATTTTATAAAATTAAAAAACATTTTTTTGAATTTATTAAACCCAATTAATAAGTAAAATTTTCTCAACTTTTAAATTTCAGTATCTCCAAAATAGCATAAAATGAACCTCTGAATGTTACTAATACAAGGTTGTTGCAATATTTTTTTAACAGTTTTGAGCTGAATAATTTGGTATAAAAATTGAGCAAAAGTTGGATTTTGTTAGGTCAATATTGAGATTTTTTAATTTTTTTTACATATTGAATTTTAATGAGTTCTCAATTATTGCAATTGGACAGAAGATCTAAATATAATGAATATATCACATACTAAATGTAATTAAAACTTTAAATAAATAGTATACAGTTTTTAACAAGATTAAGTACTCAATAATACATTTCACCTACATTTATGTAAATTACACACTTCAGTCATTTTTCAAAAATGGTCTTTTATCCTTAGAAAATCTAATAGGCTAATATTCTATGCTGTCTGAATGTATTTATTGTGTTCAGTAATCAGATGCTGGTATACTTGTCAAGTTTATTGCAGAGAAAAAAATGTGCCCAAAAAGGTTAACATTTGGCTTTTGTAACCTACATATGGCAGAATAATCCATAATGCATATTCAGGTGGTCATTACTACAAACATCCTTCTTCCAATCAAGAAATACTACACTGAGGTATCCCAGACACACTGGCCACATGACTACACTTGTTAACAGTTATCACTGGAAAACTGAAAAATATGGTGGCAAGTACCTCTTGGTAGGATTTATATCAGCATTTTGTGACAAAATCTTCATTTTCAAAGTTGTCGTCAACAAAAAAAATATTATGGTGTATACCTAAGTAAATATCTGTAGGGCATATTCATATTAATATGCATTTATGGACTGTTTTTTGCCTTTTACAAAGTGGCTACATGTCCTAATACAGTAAATGAAGTAGATTAAGTAAATACAGCAGGTCAAAATTGAATATGAGGCCTATCATGTCTAATTTTCCCTGAAAATTAGTGTGTAAACATTTGTTGCAAATGGCCCCAATTTTGTGACTTTCACCATCCCTCTGACACATTTCTAATAATGTATCATGAATTCAGTCACCATATCTTTACTAAGCCTCCACTTATCAGCCATCTAAAATGCAAAATTTTACAGTTTAGATTTTTTTGTTTCTCAAAAATTTAAATTTAAGTTTAATATTTAATAAAAAACCCAGAAGTAAAATCTAATGATTGATTTTTTTTTCCTTTAAATATTTCAAAATCTTTTCCAAGACAACACTGTGCAGATAGAACATATGTAGAAGAAAAAAATAGCTGCTCATTGTATGAAGAAATTCCAAAATTTGATAAAGTTATTACATTTTGAAGTTGGTGTCCCTCAAGTTTCCATTGCTAAAATTGGCCATGGCAAGGCACTGTGGTAGGTGTTTTAACACAGCCTCTGTATACTCTCAGTTTAAAGGTGACATACCGATACTTACCGAGCATTGCTTTAATATGTATATCATTGGAATGCATAGTGTGGGCCAGTTTTTAGGGGAAAAAATGGACTGATAGGCCTCAGATTACAGTTATCTTCCCATTTGGTTGTCCAAAATCCGGAAGTTTCACCGCGCAAGTAGTCTGCTGTTTGACTGTGATTATTTCATGGCAGACAGCTATGAAGTGGCAAACTGTTTGACTGAAGTGACAGGGGATAGCATGTAGTTTGTAAACATGTGTAACTTGTTGACATTGAAGACTTGTTTGTGGTAATTCCGGCCCATGCAAAAAGTAGTGCTTTTTGTGTAAAATGGGGTGTACTCCGGCCTGGTTTAGAGGGTGTGTCTGTTTAAACCAATATGCTGGGAGAAAGAGCTGGACAACAGGGGTTGTCCTTTTCAGGGTATGTGTCCCCCCATGCAGGCAAAGGTACATACAAAAAAACTTCACGGGCCTGCTGATATTAATAAAAAATGTTATAGCCACTAAGGCTATATAGAAACATATAGCGAAATTAATTGTGGTCTGAGGCCTGATATAGTTCACACATTACACCGGTTAAATGCTTGATTCTGATGAAAGTATTATAACCAGAGAGGTTGAAAGTACACAGACTGATTGTGCATACCACAAGGAAATATGAAAAACTAATTTATTTATTTTCTAAATATTTTATTAAATTAAAAAACATTTTTTTTTGAATTTATTAAAAATTAAAATTAAAATTTTCAACTTTTAATTTCCAGTATCCTCCAAAATAGCATAAATGACCTCTGATGTTACTACAGGTTGTTGCAATATTTTTTTAACAGTTTTTGAGCTAATAAATTTGGTAAAAAAGAGCAAAACTTGGATTTTTCATTACTACGTTAGTCAATATTGAGATTTTTTTTTTTTTTTACATATTGAATTTTTAATGAGTTTCTCAATTATTGCAATTGGACAGAAGATCTAAATATAATGAATATATCACTACTAAATGTAATTAAAACACTTTAAATAAATAGTATACAGTTTTTAACAAGATTAAGTACTCTAATAATACATTTCACCTACATTTATGTAAATTACACACTTCAGTCATTTTTCAAAAATGGTCTTTTATCCTTAGAAAATCTAATAGGCTAATATTCTATGCTGTCTGAATGTATTTATTGTGTTCAGTAATCAGATGCTGGTATACTTGTCAAGTTTATTGCAGAAAATGTGCCAAAAAGGTTAACATTTGGCTTGTAATACATATGGCAGAATAATCCATAATGCATATTCAGTGGTCATTACTACAAACATCCTTCCAATCAAGAAAATACTACACTGAGGTATCCCAGACACTGGCACATGACTACACTTGTTAACAGTTATCACTGGAAACTGAAAAAATATGGTGCAAGTACCTCTTGGTAGGATTTATATCAGCATTTTGTGACAAAATCTTCATTTTCAAAGTTGTCGTCAACAAAAAAATATATATGGTGTATACCTAAGTAATATCTGTAGGGCATATTCATATTAATATGCATTTATATGGACTGTTTGCCTTTTACAAAGGGGTACATGTCTAAATACAGTAAATGAAGTAGATTAAGTAAATACAGCAGGTCAAAATTGAATATGAGGCCTATCATGTCTAATTTTCCCTGAAATTAGTGTGTAAACATTTGTTGCAAATGGCCCCAATTTTGTGACTTTTCACCATCCCTCTGACACATTTCTAATAATGTATCATGAATTCAGTCACCATATCTTTACTAAGCCTCCAACTTATCATATCTAAAATGCAAAATTTTACAGTTTTAGATTTTTTGTTTTCAAAAATTTAAATTTAAGTTTAATATTTAATTAAAAATGAAGTAAAATCTAATGATTGATTTTTTTTCCTATTAAATATTTCAAAATCTTTCCAAGACAACACTGGCAGATAGAACATATGTAGAGAAAAAATAGCTGCTCATTGTATGAAGAAATTCCAAAATTTGATAAAGTTATTACATTTTGAAGTTGGTGTCCCTCAAGTTTCCATTGCTAAAATTGGCCATGGCAAGGCACTGTGGTAGGTGTTTTTAACACAGCCTCTGTATACTCTCAGTTAAAGGTGACATACCGATACTTACCGAGCATTGCTTTAATATGTATATCATTGGAATGCATTAGTGTGGGCCAGTTTTTAGGGGAAAAAATGGACTGATAGGCCTCAGATTACAGTTATCTTCCCATTTGGTTGTCCAAATCCGGAAGTTTCACCGCGCAAGTAGTCTGCTGTTTGACTGTGATTATTTCATGGCAGACAGCTATGAAGTGGCAACTGTTTGACTGAAGTGACAGGGGATAGCATGTAGTTTGTAAACATGTGTAACTTGTTGACATTGAAGACTTGTTTGTGGTAATTCCGGCCCATGCAAAAGTAGTGCTTTTTGTGTAAAATGGGTGTACTCCGGCCTGGTTTAGAGGGTGTGTCTGTTTAAACCAATATGCTGGGAGAAAGAGCTGGACAACAGGGGTTGTCCTTTTCAGGGTATGTGTCCCCCATGCAGGCAAAGGTACATACAAAACTTCACGGGCCTGCTGATATTAATAAAATGTTATAGCCACTAAGGCTATATAGAAACATATAGCGAAATTAATTGTGGTCTGAGGCCTGATATAGTTCACACATTACACCGGTTAAATGCTTGATTCTGATGAAAGTATTATAACCAGAGAGGTGAAATTACACAGACTGATTGTGCATACCACAAGGGAATATGAAAAACTAATTTATTTATTTTCTAAATATTTTATTAAATTAAAAAAAATTTTTTTTGAATTTATTAAAAATTAAAATTAAAATTTTCAACTTTTAAATTTCAGTATCCTCCAAAATAGCATAAGATGACCTCTGATGTTACTACAGGTTGTTGCAATATTTTTAACAGTTTTGAGCTAATAATTTGGTAAAAAAGAGCAAAAGTTGGATTTTGTTAGTCAATATTGAGATTTTTTTTTTTTTATTATTGAATTTTAATGAGTTTCTCAATTATTGCAATTGGACAGAAGATCTAAATATAATGAATATATCACTACTAAATGTAATTAAACACTTTAAATAAATAGTATACAGTTTTTAACAAGATTAAGTACTCTAATAATACATTTCACCTACATTTATGTAAATTACACACTTCAGTCATTTTTCAAAAATGGTCTTTTATCCTTAGAAAATCTAATAGGCTAATATTCTATGCTGTCTGAATGTATTTATTGTGTTCAGTAATCAGATGCTGGTATACTTGTCAAGTTTATTGCAGAAAATGTGCCAAAAAGGTTAACATTTGGCTTGTAATACATATGGCAGAATAATCCATAATGCATATTCAGTGGTCATTACTACAAAACATCCTTCCAATCAAGAAATACTACACTGAGGTATCCCAGACACTGGCACATGACTACACTTGTTAACAGTTATCACTGGAAACTGAAAAATATGGTGCAAGTACCTCTTGGTAGGATTTATATCAGCATTTGTGACAAAATCTTCATTTCAAAGTTGTCGTCAACAAAAAAAATATTATGGTGTATACCTAAGTAAGTATATCTGTAGGGCATATTCATATTAATATGCATTTATATGGACTGTTTTGCCTTTTACAAAGTGGCTACATGTCTAATACAGTAAATGAAGTAGATTAAGTAAATACAGCAGGTCAAAATTGAATATGAGGCCGATCATGTCTAATTTTCCCTGAAATTAGTGTGTAAACATTTGTTGCAAATGGCCCCAATTTTGTGACTTTCACCATCCCTCTGACACATTTCTAATAATGTATCATGAATTCAGTCACCATATCTTTACTAAGCCTCCACTTATCATATCTAAAATGCAAAATTTTACAGTTTTAGATTTTTTTGTTTTCTCAAAAATTTAAATTTAAGTTTAATATTTAATTAAAAAAATGAAGTAAAAATCTAATGATTGATTTTTTTTCCTTTAAATATTTCAAAAATCTTTCCAAGACAACACTGTGCAGATAGAGACACATATGTAGAAGAAAAAATAGTGCTCATTGTATGAAGAAATTCCAAAATTTGATAAAGTTATTACATTTTGAAGTTGGTGTCCCTCAAGGGTCCATTGCTAAAATTTGGCCATGGCAAGGCACTGTGGTAGGTGTTTTAAACACAGCCTCTGTATACTCTCAGTTTAAAGGTGACATACCGATACTTACCGAGCATTGCTTTAATATGTATATCATTGGAATGCATTAGTGTGGGCCAGTTTTTAGGGGAAAAATGGACTGATAGGCCGCAGAGTACAGTTATCTTCCCATTTGGTTGTCCAAAATCCGGAAGTGTTCACCGCGCAAGTAGTCTGCTGTTGACTGTGATTATTTCATGGCAGGACAGCTATGAAGTGGCAACTGTTTGACTGAAGTGACAGGGGGATAGCATGTAGTTTGTAAACATGGTAACTTGTTGACATTGAAGACTTGTTTGTGGTAATTCCGGCCCATGCAAAAGTAGTGCTTTTTGTGTAAAATGGGTGTACTCCGGCCGTCCCCCCCGGTTTAGAGGGTGTGTCTGTTTAAACCAAAATGCTGGGAGAAAGAGCTGGACAACAGGGGTTGTCCTTTTCAGGGTATGTGTCCCCCATGCAGGCAAAAAGGTACATACAAAACTTCACGGGCCTGCTGATATTAATAAAAAGGTTATAGCCACTAAGGCTATTATATAGAAACATATAGCGAAATTAATTGTGGTCGAGGCCTGATATAGTTCACACATTACAACCGGTTAAATGCTGATATGATGAAAGTATTATAACCAGAGAGGTGAAATTACACAGAACTGATTGTGCATTACCACAAGGAATATGAAACTAAATTTATTTATTTTCTAAAGTTTTTATAAATTAAAAACATTTTTTTGAATTTATTTAAAAGTAAATTAAAATTTTCAATTTAAAATTTCAGTATCCTCCAAAATAGCATATAAAAGACCTCTGTGTTAATACAGGTTGTTG
>NW_024536887.1:0-5339 GCF_016097555.1 Gigantopelta aegis | reverse complement strand
GGTTCATTAAAAATATTAGTTTCCATCAATTGTTGCTATGGGCAACAATTGTTTCATAATGAAGTGTTGAAATCCTGGTTTTTTCTGTATTTTCAGCATGAAGATCCACATATTTGTTAATGGCAGACCCAAATTCTCTACTTTCCTAGTAGAAAACTATGTTTATATATTCACATTACCATCAAAAACCTGTTTTTTCATTATTACTGTACATTTGTAAAAAATCATTATGCACAAAATCACAGAAATTAGGGTGGTTTTGGATCTTGAACCTTGTGACCGTTGAATTTTGACGCTTTTACAATGAGAAACCTCCGTGTTAGAAGACACTACAGATTAATTTATTGATAATTACAATGTTAAGAACACTAAAATATACATTTTTGACAAACCAATACAACACCCCTAAGGGAAAAAAAAATACAAATAAATAAAAAATAAAAATAATAAAAATAAATAAAATTGAGATGTTTTGCAATATGTACCCCAAACAGGGCCCCCATAACCTTGGCTGAAAATCACATCCCCCGATGTAATTACCTTTTATAAAGACGCACAAAACTGTACAATTTATCATTTTGGCTTGCTAAAGTTATATATGTTTGGATACAACAGTAACTTTCATGTTTTTAACATTATTTTAAGTCTATTGACCAATTTTTGTCAAACTTGGTTTGAAAGTCAGTTTTTGATAATTTAGGGTCCATTTATCACCATGAAAATCTTTACTAGAGCCGTGTAACTTATGAACTCTAACGAATCCACCAAAGCTAGATGTACCATACCATCCAAATAAAACTTCATATCACATTGTTTACTCCTATGTCATCCACCAAAATAGATTAGGGCCCTCAAACACGCAAGCCACTATAGTGCTAATGTTAGTACTTTGCATTGGTTAAGGTTTCTGATATGGGCGACCATACAAGAAGATAATATCTAGTTAGTTCATTAAATAATAATTATGTTTTCCAAATCAATTGTTGCTATGGGCATCCAGTTGTGTTTCATAATGAAGCTGTTGAAATCCTGTTTTTTTTCTGTATCTTTTCAGCCTGAAGATCCACATATATGGTTAATGGCAAACACAAATTCCTACTTTCATAGTAGAAAACTATGTAAATATTTCACCACTACCAATCACAACTGGGTTTTGTCATTATGTTCCTGTACATTTGAAAAAAAATCATTATGCACAAAATCACAGAAATTATGGGTGAATTTTGGATATTGACGCTTGTGGACCTTGAATTGTGCACCTTTTACCATGATAAACTCAGTGTTAGGACACTCATATTTAGTTTATTTATTACATGTAGACGAACACTAGACATATATACATATTGAGAACCACACACCTAAAAAACCAATAAATCAAATAAAAATAAAACTAATACAAATAAAATTAAAATTGACTTTTTGGGCCGTATTTAAACCCCAAAAGGGCCACCCATACACTTGGCTGAAATCAACATCGAGGTAATAAAAAACGGCTTTTAGAAGGATGACTACACCTTGTACATTTTCATTTTGGCTTGCTAAGTTTATACTATTTTTTGGGATACACAGTATTTTCATTCCTTTACATTAGTTAAAGTCTAGTGACCAATTTTTTCCAACTTGGTTTGAAGTCAGTCTTTGGATAATTTGTGGATTCATTTACACAATGACAAAAGATGTACTATCCGTGTACTTATGAACACTCTGAACACATAACAACAAAACACAAAAGCAAGAATACAAACACTACACAAGCCACCAAAAGCTACCCTCCATCAAACTTCATATCCTCATTGTTACTAACTACCTTGTTCTCCCCCACACTAGATGTCCCCCAACACTCCTCCACTATATGTAAATGTATGACCTTTACTGGGTAGTGTCTGATATGGGGAACATTACAAAGAAGATAAATTATCTAGTTAAGTTCATTAAAAGATCTTATGTTTCCTCCATTGTTGCTATTTTCATACAATTGGTTTCATAATGAATATGTTGAAATCCTGGGGTTTTCTATATATTTCAGCCTGAAAGATCCACATCTTGTTAACTGGCAGACCCAAATTCTACTTCTTTCATAGTAAAAACTCACTATGTTTATATATATTCCACAATAACCAATCAAAACTGGTTGTTCATTATTACTGTAACATTTTTGAAAAAAAAATCATGTATGCACAAAATCAGCAGAAAATTAGGGTGAATTTGGATATTGACCTGTGACCACCCGCATTGAATTTTGAACCCTATACAAATTAGACCTCCGTGTTACGACAAAAACTCAAATTAATTTTTATTTATTACATTGTAATAATAAAAACAATAGATATACATTTTGAAACAAACAACCGCCCTAAAAATCAAAATAAAATAAAAATAAAAATAAAAAATAAAATAAATAAATTGACATGTTTTTGCACTATTTACCCAAACCGGGGCCCCCATACTCGCTATGGCTGAAACAAGACCAATCTATTGTAATTACCCTTTTATAAAGAGCGCTACACTTGGTACATTTTTCAATTTTTGCTTAGCTAAGTTAATATATTTTTGGATAACCAGTAATTGCATGGTTTTTACATTATTTATAGTCTAGTGAACCATTTTTGTCAACTTGTGTTTGAAGTCAGTTTCATAACTTAGGTCATTGACCCAGTAAAAGCTGTACTAAAGCCTGTACTTATGAAACTCATACCGCAA
This sequence comes from Gigantopelta aegis, assembly GCF_016097555.1. Taxonomy (NCBI): domain Eukaryota; kingdom Metazoa; phylum Mollusca; class Gastropoda; order Neomphalida; family Peltospiridae; genus Gigantopelta; species Gigantopelta aegis. The sequence goes on along the minus strand of NW_024536887.1, from coordinate 2,639 downwards.
AACACCCAAAGATATGTAAACCATACCCATCCATCAAACTTCATATCACATTGTTACTCCTTGGTCATCCACACAATAGGATGGCGCAATCAAACACGCAGCCACTATAGGGTAATGTAATCGTCTTGTGGGTAGTTTCTGATTGTGGGAACATACAAAGAAGATAATTATGGTAGTTTGGGTTGATTAAAGTTTTTAAAAAAACAATATTTTAAGTGTTCCAATCAATTGTTGCTAAAAGATTGGCACGCAGTTGTTTCATAATGAAGTTTTGAAATCCTGTTTTTTCCTGTATAAAGTTCAAGTCATGAAGATCCACATATTGTTAATGGCAAGACACAAATTCTACTATTCCTAGTAGAAAATTACGTGTTATAATATTCACAATATCCATCACAAACTGTTTTGTGTTCATTTATGTCTGTAACATTTGAAAACACAAAAAACTCATTAGGCACAAACCCATAGAAATTAGGGTGAAATTGGATAGTAGACCCTTGTGAACCGACCTTGTGACCTTGAATTTTGAGACCTTTTTACAATGAGAAACCCCTCAGGTTAGACAAACTACCAGATTAATATATGTTATTACATGATAAGACCACTAGAATATACACTTGGATAAACACAGCCCCTAAAAAATCAAAATAAAATCCAAATAAAAAATAATTACAAATAGAATAAAAACGATTGACCATGTTTTGCAATATTTTACCCAAACAGGGCCCCCCCATACACCCTTGCTGAAATCAACATCGATCGTAATTATTACCAAAACTGTTTAATAAGAAGTAGGCTACAAAACCTTTAATCTAACACTTGTACATTTTATTATTTTCCTTGTGGGGCATTGTTGCTAGCATAGTTATATATTTTGGGATAAAAAACAAGTAATCGATTTCATTTTTAACAATTATTTAAAGTCTATAGTGAAAAACCCAATGGACGGGTGTCAAACACTTGGTTTGAAGTCAGTTTGATAGTTTTGGTGTCATCATATTACACCTACACTCAGAAAAGCTATAACTAAAGCAAGCCGTGGTAAACTTATGAACTTACTCACCAATATACCAACTCCAAAAGAATGATGTAACCGATACCATCCCAATAAAACTACTTCAATATCACCATTGTATACTACTCCTTGGTCATCCACACAATAGATTGCCATCAAACAAGCGCCCACTATACTTGGTAATGTATGACCTTGTTGGTAGTTCTGAATACGGGGAACAGAACACAGAATATAATTATCTAGTTGGTCAATTTTAAAACTAATCTATTAGTTTCCATCAATTGTGTTTTCGAGGGGGGCAACAATTGTTTTTCATAATGAAGTGGTTGAAAAATCCACTGGTTTTTCTTTTGTTCTGTGATTTTTGTGTGGTATAAATGGATTTTTTTCAAATTTACAGTCACTAATGACAAAGCAGTTGTTTGTTGTATTGTGAATAGTATACTAGTTTATTCTCACTATGAAAGTCCAGAATTTGTGTCTGGCAATTAAACAATATGTGGATCTTCATAATCTCTTAAATATCCAGAAAACACCAGGATTTCAACGACTTGCCCGTATGAACCAAAAATTGGTGCCCAGAGCACCACTTGATGGAAACTAAATATTTTTAACTGACCTAACTAGATAATTATCTTCTTTGTATGTTCCTCCCCCCCATATCAGAACTACCCACAATGTCATACATTACCATAGTAGTGGCTGCTTGATTTGATGGCCCCCACTATTGTGTGGATGACCAGGGATTAACAAAATGTATATTGAATAAGTTTTATTGGATGGTATTGGTACATCTATCTTTTGGTGTAGTTCCGGTAGAAGGTTCATAAGTTAACACGGCTCTATTATAGCTTATTTCATGGTGTAAATGACCCCAAATTTAATCAAACTGACGTCACACCAAGTTTGACAAAATTGGTCACTAGACTTTAATAATGTAAAACATGAAATTACTTTTTATCCCAAAATATATCACTTTATCAAGCCAAAATAAAATGTACAAGTGTACTCCTTATCAAAGGTAATTACATCGATGTTGATTTCAGCCAGTGTATGGGGCCCTGTTTGGGTAAATATTGCAAACATATCATTTTATTTATTTTTATTATTTTTAGTTTTATTTTATTTGATATTTTTTAGTGGTGGTTTGTCAAAATGTATATTCTAGTGTTCTTACATGTAATAAATAAATTAATCTGAGTGTCTAACACGGAGTTTCTCATTGTAAAAGGTCAAAATTCAAGGTCACAAGGTCCAACTCCAAATTCACCCTAATTTCTGTGATTTATGTTCATAATGATTTTTTTTCAAATGTACAGACCTAATGAAAACCAGTTTTGATGGTATGGTGAATATATAACATAATTTTCTACTATGAAAGTAGAATTTGTGTCTGCCATTAACAATATGTGGATCTTCATGCTGAAATATATAGAAAAAAACAGGATTTCAACACTTCATTATGAACCACTGTTTGCCCATAGCAACAATTGATGGAAACTAATATTTTTAATCAACCAACTACATAATTATCTTCTTTGTATGTTTCCCATATCAGAACTACCAACAAGGTCATACATTACCATATAGTGGCTGCTTGTTTGTGGCCATCTATTGTGGGATG
>NW_024536886.1:0-6857 GCF_016097555.1 Gigantopelta aegis | reverse complement strand
GTTTTTTTCAGATACCACATTAATAGTTTTTTTAGTGAACTTCTTATCATATGTCCATTAAAGTCTTTCAAAAAACAGGGGTCACTGCAATAAATGAGTTTGAAGGTAATTATTTTTGGAAATGAAGACTCTGACTATGCATGCACACACTACATATACAACTAAGCATACACAACCAACCCATAGTATGTATCTTCAAGAGTAGTATTTTTATTTATTATTGTTTTAAATATGATACATTGCATTTGTATACAACTTTGCATAACACTGATGCTTCCTGAGGTGTACATTAAATCAGGTTGCACTGTAGGAACAACACTTTCAATTATGTTGTCACATCATATCAGAACACAGAAGATCCTGATAGTCATGAAAACACCCAATTGGACACTTTTTGAAGAAAAAAAATTTTGGGATATAGCATATATTAACTATATTATGTTATTTGACAGTCATCATGGACTAATTTAGGTTACACTGAGGCATGGGAGTGTAATGACCTGTATCCTTGGCAGTAATTTCTGTGCATGCTGAGAATAGAGTTGAAAAAAAGCGGTGTTGACCAATGGAGATTTGGCCATATTTGGAGCTTCAAATATTTTAAAGATTATTAGCAAGGTGAGGACAGGTCATATAACACTAATCTTATTTAGGGATTCATAAGTCTTAGCAAGAATGAAAATGACAGCCTATTAAGTAAATAATTTATTTTGTCGTTAACAAAAATAAATGTTAACCTGACTAACCTTTAAGTTGAAGCCTGTTCGTAGATCAGCACGTCACACATTGTGATAAAGTTTGAATGCTCACTGGGTTCTCTGGTACATCCGACGATTATTTAAATACAACCTGATTTCCGCGCTCGGTAGATGTCTTAACATACTCTTTTTCCCTAAGGTTGGGCTGGTAATTCTGTTAGTAGGCAAAATATTGTGGGAGTTCGTTTAGACCAATTGTTTCTGTTGTGCTGAGGTGTTTGCGCAAATAACCATCCTAAAAAGCTCGTACAGAAGATGGGGCTTGGCTGTGCGGACTAGTCCCTTATTGGCGCATTCTCTTCTTTATTTGTTAAACCCCAAAATTTACTCTTGCGTAATGATATTGCGCTCTTGTCAGGGTCAGTCTCGCTCTCCAGTTGAAGATCGTATGGCAACTATAGGAGTTCCAGGTGACGTTCTTCTATAGTATAAGGTGACTTGAATGAATGTACCAAGTACAAGAGCATTGTTGACACATTCTGTGTAATCTCACCTAGGTAGTGCCTGTAGTGTATTGATCCTAGGTCCATCCAGGACCCCCACGGTGGCTGGAAAAAAAACTATATGGTCCCAAATATTACTACTATGAAAATGGTTTTAGCTATGAAAGATGTGGTATGAATGCATAACGTTCTACAAGTATGTATATTCACCTAAATCCACTGACAAATGAATTGAAAGAAAAATGACTTTCGCCCTCTTTCGCTGGATTAAATTCGGGCGAGGGTGTGCTGCTTTGTGATTATGCAAAAGTAAAGAGGGTGGGGATAACAACTATACAAACCGCAACATAATCCATGATAAAAGCGTCGGTAGACTCTAGCTACATGATCTAGTAAGCACCACCTTGCACTGGAGATTTACTTAATAAAATCACTCAAAAGAATTCTTAAGTGCGCGAGCTAGAGTCAGTTGGAACTTTAACAATGCCTAGCTAAACAACTCAACTAGGCTGAGATGGTGTCTGTGGACATATATTGGCACTTCAGTGACTTGACATCCAAGCATATGGCCCATTAAGCCTTTGGGTGGTTTAACCAAGAGCCTCCGAAGGGCTCACCATCGAGGGTGTACCCACATAATCGCTTACTTCTTATCTCTGTGGATTGCAGTGTTTGCTTACATCCTTCAGAGTACACCATACTTTAATCGTCATGCCGTTTCTTCTGCTAGTGAACTTCTTATCATCTATGCCACTAAATTCTTTCACAACCCCGGTTCACTGCGCACTACACATGTTTTGAAGGTAATTATTTAATATTTGGACATCGAGAGACTCCTCGACTATGCAATGCACACACTACGTATACAACTAGACATACACAACCAACCCCATCAGTATGTATCTTTTCTAAGTAGTAGTTATTGATTATTTTGTATTTATATTGCATCTCTTCAAATATTGATACATTGCACTTTTTGTATACAACTTGTCATACACTGGGCTTGCTTCCGTGAGGTGTACATTAAATCCAACGGTTGTCCCGTGTAGGACAGCAACCTTTTATCATTATGTTGTCAATCATTATCAGAACACAAGACCTGGTACTCCATGATAACCCCATTGGCAACTTTTTGAAAACACCCCAATTGGCATCTAGCATAGATTAACCTAAATTATGTTCATTTGACAGTCTAGGTGGCAATTACGTTGACTCCGAGGCATAGAAGACGTAGTGACCGCCTGTCCAAAGTTGATCTGTGCACTGATGAGAAAGAGTTTGAAAAAAAGTCTGCTGACCAATGGAGATTTGTGGCCCAGATTTTTACGGCAAGATTGGGAAGCTTATGGTAGCCAACGGTGGGATGGAAGGTCATATGCACGAATTGCGTAGGATATAAGTCTTAGCAAGATGAAATAAGCTATAGTAATAATTTATTTTGTCGTTAAATACACTGTTTAGCTGATCGCAGGTTAAGCTTTTAGATCTCCATAAACAAATGTGGAGTTTGAATGCAAGGGCTCGGAACTGGACTATATTAGCAAAACTGATGCGGGCTGCTATTTAACCATACTTTTTAGGTTGGTGAATGATGTTTAGCAAATATGGGGAGTTCTTACATTGCTAGTTAGGATGGTTGGGGTGCCACAACAAACATTTGCTGTCTACAGACGTGGGTTCGGTGTAAGCCATTGTGCCTCTGATACGTCTTTATTTACAACAAATTAGAGCTGGGAAATGATCGCTTAGGGCGAATTGAGTAATCTTGTCCCATAATCAGTGAGTTATATTCTATAGTACTACGGGTTATTGCAGTATCTACTCCATAGTACAAGCTGCACATGTTGACACATTATTTTAAGCTACCTAGGAGTGGTGGTTAGTATATACTCTTCCACTAGTACCGCAATGGGAAGACTATATTTGCAATATACTATAGCAATGATGTGTTTACAGAACAGATTGTAGTAACTGCTACGATATACTACTAGAGCGGTCAGGTAAACGAAAATAATAAAGAAAGTCTTGCACGCTGCCACCGTCTTGAGGGAATAGAAATGGGCATCTGGTTATGACAACAAAAAAATAAAGATGTAAACGCCTTAAGGATAATCCAAGCTATGATACTCTGTCTGTACCGCACCACATTCAATGGAGAGTATAAGTAAGCTCTCAGGCAAGATGAAATAATGCGGTTAGCGATTAGCTAATGGAATTTATCGATTAAAAAACCAACTATCTTAGGGTTAGGGGTTTGAAATTCTCGCATTAACAGTAACGTGACCGCCAATGCAGAGTCCATACTCTGGGTGTGTTATACCCTACATAAGAGGATGTCCACATTAAATTGTACTATACCTAATTTGTGGATGTGCCAGTGGTGTTTATTTCAGATACCATCCATAAAATATACGTTGGTTCTAGTGAACTCTATCATATGTTCTTTGTGAAGTCTGGTCCAAAACCAGGGCCACTGCAATAAATGAGGATTGAAGTGGTGTTATTTTATTGGAAATTTGGAGAGACCTCTTTATATGCATCACACATCTTAATATACAACTAAGTAATGCAACACCAACCATAGGTAGTTACTTTCAGAGTAGTATTTGCGTATTATATTCATGTGTAGTTAAATATGTAGGGTATTTGGCATGGTATACACCAAGTTGCAAGAGCACTGCTGCTTCCCTGAGTGGTACATTAAATCAGGTTGCACTAGGAGTAACAACACTTTCAATTATGTTCTCACATCATATCAGCACACAGTAAGATCCTGATAGTCAGTGAAAACACCCAATTGGGGGACACGTGTTGAAAAATGTTGTTTGGGATATAGCATATATTAGGATCTGATGGTAGGTGCGAGAGCATAATTGGCTTAAATTAAGAGTTTACACTCAGAGCATGGGAGTGATAATGAACCTGGACCTTGGCTTTAGCAGTACTGTGCATGACTGAGAATAGAGTGAAAAAAAGTCTGTGCGACCAATTGGGAGGAGTTGTGGGGGCCACATTATTTGTACAACAAATAATGAAAGCTTATTGATCCAAGGTCCATGGACAGTCCATAAGCACACTAATCTATTGTAGGATAATAAGTCTATTCAAGATGAAAACAATATTAGTTCAAGATTTATTTTGTCCGTCGGGGGGTAAGAAAATACTGTTAGCTGGATAGGATGAATCTTTAGCATCTCATTAAAAATGTGTATTTGAATGCAATGGGCTTCTGAATAACTATATTAAACTAAGCTGGACTTCTGCTGTATTTTAACATACTTTTTAGGTTGTGAATTATGTTTTTAGGCAAATATGGATGTTGGGGACAATTAGTTTTATGGGAGTTTGGGTGGGCAAAACAGGAAAGCTTACAGAAGGCTGGGTCTTCTGTGTACCCATTTTGCATTCTCGGCTGTATTTGTACACAAATAGAAGCTTGGTAATGATAGCTTTATCCAGCTTTGATAAAGTCTGGTCCATATATACAGGGAGTGATAAAAAGAGTAAAGGGGATTTGAAGTTATTACCAAGTACAAGAGCACTCTTGACAATGTTTGTTACAACTACCGATAGGAGTGTGTAGAGGAGCATCCACTATTACCACATTGTCAAGCTATATTTCCAGACTCTTACTAGGTAATGGATTTAGGGACATTACAGATTGTGTTAAGCATACGATATAAATTCTCATTTGGTAAAAACAAAATAATAGCTGAAGAAACCTTGACTTGGCACACTTGCATGGGAGAATCAATTGGTGCTTTCTGTAGGAAAAACAAACAATAAAGTATGTAAAAATCCGAATCTACACTCAGAGATCCTGACTTAGTCATATGAAAACACCAATCAATGGAGATTATTTGAAAAATACTTTTTTTTTTACGGATAGCTGGTCAGTGGTTGAGAAGGCCTATATAAAAACCAAGAGAGTACCGTATTGGCAGTCACGGATGTGACACTCGTTAACATATTCCATACCGGGTGTTTCCCCACTATGGGTGTACCACAGGAAGGTAATAATGTTGTGGATGCATGTGGTGGATGGCATTATGCACATGACATAAATAATCACTTTTCTAGTGACGTTGTTATAATGTCCCAGGAATTAAAGGCATGCAAATACACAGACGGGGCACTGAAAGAGGGGGGATGGGATTAGTAAGGGAAAGATATGCTATGACAAGCACATCATCAAAAGTGTACTTTAAGCTATTTAAAACGCATCAAATGTAAATCCTCATGTTAAATGAACAGTGACCCCCTCATTTATCTTTGTGCAGTCTGAGATTAATGTGAGGTGACTCACACTTTGCTTAACCATTGCTGTACATTCCGTGGTGTGTGTCTTGACATGCTGCTTATATCGTTTTACTTCAGGGTGAAACTTAACATAAGTACTCGGCAATAGGAATTGATTGTGGCTCTAATTGGCACTATAGTCAACTATTTCACTATAGGTTTCATTACGTTTGTATATTGTGGTGCCCATTTACTGTTACAATTTGTCGACAGTCAAATTTGGCTTTAACTCTACGGTTATCACCTCAGGCATGTGTGAGTTTCGTAATTTGCCTTGACCTTGGCATTAAGTTACTGTGGGCACTGCCGTAGAATAGAGTTTGAAAACAAAGTCTGTGCTCGACCAATCTGAGATTTTGGCCCATATTTTTACTTAAAATATTTAAAGCTTATTTATCCAAGGTGATGGACAGGTCATATAACACTAATCTTATTTAGGATAATAAGTCTAGGCAAGATGAAATAAGCTATTAGTAATAATTTATTTTTCGTTAAAAAATAATGTTAGCTGATATTAGGTTAAGCTTTTAGATCTCCATTAACAATGTGTATTTGAATGCAATTGGCTCTGGAATGACTATATTTAAATAACCTGATTTCGCGTAATTTTAACATACTTTTAGGTTGGTGAATTATGTTTTAGGCAAATATGGGAGTTTTTACAATTGTTTTTGTGAGTTTGGCAAAAACATTAAAATCTACAGAAGTGGGTTCTGTGTAGCCATTTTGCATTCTCTTCTTTATTTGTACACAAATATAAGCTTGGTAATGATAGCTTTAGGTCAGTTATTAAATCTTGTCCATATATTCAGTGAGTTTCTATAGTAAAGGGTATTTGAAGTATATACCAAGTACAAGAGCATTTTGACACATTTGTTAATCTACCTTAGGAGTGGTTAGTATTATCTTCCACTATTACCACACTTGTAAAGCTATATTTTCCAATATTACTATGTAAATGATGTGTTACATTACAGATTGTAGTAATGCATACGATATAAATATTATATTCAGTTAAAACAGAAAATAATTAAAGAAAAATGACTTTCGCACTCTTTCGATGGATTAAATGTGCTTTTTTTATGACAAATAAAAAATAAAGATGTAAAACCCTAATGATAACTCTAGATATGATACATGTCTGTAAGCACCAATCACTGGAGATTATTAATAAAATATCAACAGATATATTGGTAGCTGTCAGTGGATTTAATAATGCATATATAAAAACTAACTAGGCTGATGGGTTTGAAAATATTGCATTCAGTGACTTGACATCCAAGCATAGTCCATACCTTGGGTGTTACCCCACCATGATGTGTACCACATTAATTAATGCTATTTGGGATGCAGTGGT
>NW_024536885.1:0-7350 GCF_016097555.1 Gigantopelta aegis | reverse complement strand
GGCATTGTTTATTTTCATTATTATTAGGGTGTACCAGGTAAAAACCAATTATATGGTTTGTCTATGGAAACCAATCTTTTTTAAACGAACCATTTAATCACCAAAATAACAATTGGAACGAGGAGGGGTATATTTCAACCTTGGGAGAATTTAACCCTTTTAAGAAACGGGTGTACAGGGCGGTTTCTTTCTACCTAAAGCCACGACACATGGAAGGTCAAAGAGGGCAATGCTAATTACGTTGTTTGGCAAGGAGACGTATACACTATTAGAAATATTGTAGCCCAAGAAACGTCTGAATAGAGTCCGTGGAGGATAGTTCAACTCGTTTGAAGCAGCATTTCACCCGAAAAAAAACGAGTACTGTGCAACTTTCACGTTATAAAACCAGCATTCAGAGGAGGACGATGTCAGTTGCAAAGTAGGTAGAAGATGTTACGGATATAGCACACCACTGTGAATATGGGAGATTCTCTGAAGGACATGCTCAGCGGACGTCCTTATTTGCGGGTATTAATAATAAGAGATACAGTGTCGCCTACTCTCGCGGAAAGGAAGAAACTGATTTGAAGGTCTCTGGAGATATGACTCAGGTATGGATGTCAGCTGCCAGAGATCAAAAGATTTGGCATCAGCTGGAGTAGAAAAAGCAGTTGTTTGAAAGAAGAGAAGCTTAACATTAAGAAAATTTCCAAGGGAAAGAAGAATAGCAGAAAAAACAAACCCCCCAACCAAAACAATAGGAGGTGGACCCTACGTTCACAGTTGTTTTAGGTGTGGAGGTAACCACTCCCCCCATAATGTAGTAGTTGGCAGAAGCTGTTTGCATTTTTGTCACAAAAGAGGACACATTGCAAAAGCTATGTAGATTGGAAACAGGAAAGGGGAAGATTAACGTTCCCCAGGCAACCTAGCCACTACACACCAATACTGTTGAAGAGGAATGAAACTCAGTCTGAGGAAGTTTATGATTTGTACATGGTTCAAAAATCATAAGAAGCCTATTTATGTAACAGTGACCAGCATCATAAAAAACCACTAAAAATGGAGATTGATACGGGAGCTGCAATTATCTATTATCAGTAGTAACATACGACACACTGTGGGAAGTTCCAATGATGCACCACCACTAGAAAGGGTTTTCTATTAACATTACGTACATACACAGGAGAAGAGGTGAAAGCAGTGGGAATAAATCAATATAGATGTAGAACACGGAGAAGAGAGGAAGAGGACTTTCCTCATCGTTGCTCATGGGATCGGGTCCAAGCTATTAGGACGAACGTTGGTTGATCAGAACTAAAACTGGACTGGAAAGATATCTACAGAGTAAACAACTCAGCACACAAGTAAATTTCTGGGCATAGCTGACAGCCCATGAAATTGTGGTTCCAAGATGAGCTTGGAACCGATTAGAAGGAGAGAAGGCGAGACTACGTAGACCCACGAGTCCGTCCAAATTCTACAAACCCCGTCCAGTTCCGTTACGCATTAAAGCATGTAAGGTTGAAAATGAATTAACCAGGTTAGAGGATTAGGAATAATACAGAAGTACACGTCCGGCATATGGGCTGCCCGCCATAGTTCCTATTATAGAAGAGGCGATGCACAATAAGAGTATGGTGGTTGACTATAAAGTCACAGCAAACAAGGCAATACTATGTCGAAGTCTCCCCCAATTCCTAGAATTGAGGAACTATTTACTAAAATGTCAGGTGGAGTTGTATTCACTAAATTGGACTTATCTCATGCCTATCTTCAATTGAGTCTATATTAGACCGCGAAAAAGTACCTGTCAAAACACACACAAAGGACTATATGAATATAATAGTTTACCATTTGAGATCCTCTGCCCCCGCTATATTCCATGCGAAACAATGTAGAATCTACTGCAAGTACTAGGAGCACACGCGTAGCAGTTTATCTGACTACATCCCTGATCACAGGCCGTACCGAGTAGATCATCTCAAGACACTAGATGAAGGTTCTTACGAGATTAGAACGATCTGGAATGCGGTTAAAGAATCTCAAGTGTCATTCTTACTTCCCAGCGTTGAGTACGCTTGGGGACCGCAAACTAAGTAGTAACTAAGGAATCTCCAACCTACGGATGAAAAGGTTAGAGCAATAAGTGATGCCCCCTAGCCTACAAATCGATATCACAGTTAAAAGCATGTCTAGGTTTTTAATTAATTATTACAGTAAATTTATTACCAAATATGTCAAACTATTTTGTTCACCTCTCCATATTGTTATTACAGATAACTGGTATATGGGAGGTGGTTGAAGGAACAAGATGATGCCTTTGTACGAGCTAAAAGTCATTTTCTACAGTCGCCTAATCTGCTTGTTCACCTATGACTGTTCGAAAACCATTAATATTATCGTGTGTGACGGCCTCACCGGTAGGAGTGGGAGCGGAATTGGCTCCCCAAATGGAAGATGGAACTTGAACGCCCCATCAGTTATGTTCTCGAGCACTCACACCGTTGAAAAAAGATCTCTCGACAATTGACAAGGAAGCGCTTGCTATTGTATTCGGAGTAAAACGGGTACCACCAAATATCTGTATGGACGCCATTTTCTATTTATTCAGACCATAAACCGTTAATGTATTTATTTGGAGAAAATCGGGAATCTCCAGCAATTGCCTCTGCTAGGGATTCAGAGAAGAGAATGGGCACTAACCACTAAGTGGGCTATTGCTACTCTATGAAATATCGTCCTGGTAAAAACATTGGAACTGCTGATGGTCCGTTAGCAGGACTTCCACTACCAACAAACACACCAAACATGTACCAAAGCAGCTGAGACTATACTACTCATGGAAGACTCATAATTCCTTAGTGTCGAGTAGCCCAAGTTAAATCTTATACCGAGAGAGGACATAGTTTGTCAAAGTTAAGAAATACGTCCTACAGGGCTGGCCAAAAACATTACCAGTAAAGAGATAACCCATAAACAGAGAAAAGACGAGTTGAGTGTTGAGGAGGGCTGTCTTTTATAGGGGGTACTAGAGTTATCATACCCCATCTCAACTGAGGCAACATGTTCTACAAGAAATCCACGAAAGGCCATCCAGGAATTGTCAGAATGAACTATTTTGCCAGAAGTTTATGTGTGGTGGCCATCTTTGAACGTAGTAGACTTGGAGACCAAAAAAGACACACGAATGTCTAAAGTGTCAACAGGAAAGACAAAGTGCCTCCAGCAAGGGACCAATGCAAGCATGGGAGTGGCCAGAGAAGCCATGGACACGACTACATGTAGAATCATGCAGGACCGTTTATGGGTAAAACTCTGCTGATTATTATGACGCGTATTTGAAAATGGATTGAAGTTTTCAGTGTACCATCAACCTCCTCTGAATGTACTATTTTGGAAACTGAGAACAGTTTTTGCTACACCGGGCCTTCCTGAAAGTACTTGTATCTGACAATGGTCCACTTTTTACGAGTCAAGAATTTAAAAGAGTTTATACAACGGAATGGAATTCGACAGTGTGTTACCACCTCCATATCACCCAGCTTCAAATGGATTAGCTGAGCGTGCAGTCAAAACAGTAAAGGAAGGACTGAGGGAAGATGGAGGGTCCATTGGAAATAAGATTCCACTTTTCTTGTTAAAATACAGAGTCACACATCAAAGCACTACGGGTACGGCACCAGCTCTGAATTGCTAATGGAAGGAGGATTAGAAGACCCATTTAGACCTTTTGTATCCGACAAATTCCACCATAAAGCAAGAAATCAGAAAGAGAAAACAATTCGCTCTAAAGCAGAACCACATTATATTTAAATACTGGAGAGAGAGTAATGGCTCGTATTTTTTTGGATCTGGAAACAAATGGTTACCAGGCAAAATAGTAAGTAAAGAGGGGAGGAAATGTAGTTAAATACTGAATTGAATGATGGAATGATATGGAGAAGACATATTGATCATGTGATTGTCAGTAAACACAGGAAAAAGAAAAACTGGAAGTTTAGTAGCCCACAATGTGAAGAGAGTAGTAGATCCACTGACAATGCCTGGAGAAATAAGTGAAAGAGAACTAATACTGATCAAGTAGAGGAGACCAATGATCAATCAGAGAGATGCGGGAGAAGGGACAAATGCAGCCTGAAGACACAACTCAACCTAATTCGATTACTACAACTCGACTATAGCATCTGATAGGGACTACTGCTAGTCCTAGTAACGTGGACAAGAAAACCTACAAGGTATTCACAGAGAAGTCGTGGTCCCATTGATCGTTATCATCCTACTTTCTAACTCCTATTTTCTAATCTAGTGAAGGAGGGATTGTTATGTATTAATGTATGCATTGTACTTTATATTCATTGTATTATTAGTTGTGTACACGCATGCGTAAAAAGAACCACATGTCATATAGTAGTTTTTGTCTACTTGAGTTATAACCAGATCTTTTTTAATCGAACTCACTGTTAATCACTCAAATATATAACACTTGGATGGCCTTCAATCATCATCTCTCAAAATTACACCAGAAGGAGCTACTTTTGGAGCATGCCACCTAGCTAAGCAGAGCAGACCAGGTCGGTATTAAAAGACTTTTTCTTCCCATCACTGCCACATAATCCTATCCTTTTTCCTGTGGGTACCCTTCGGGAGTATAAACAACAACCCCCTAGACTAAGCAGTTCAGAGAGAATAAGGATGGGGGTCAGAAGAGGATAGCTTCTTTCCTCACTACCACTGGAGTCATACCTTGGCTACTATCGCCAGATGGATTAAAGACTGCCCTGACAAGGGCAGGTATTGACACCTCAATTTTTAAAAGCTCATTCTGTGAGGGGAGCAACAACCATGGCAGCAGCGATGGCTGGTATATCAATCACAGATATTCCTGGAAGCAGGTGATTGGTCAAACACAATAGGTTTTTGAAAGGTTTATTATTAAGGAACCCCAAGCCAGCGTTTGGTCAGGTGGGTGTATCTATGGCTTCTACCTGCAAAGTTGAGGTGTGGGACCTCATTCTCTGAAGTATAATTGGAGAATGGCCTAAGCCTGTATAGGTGTAAGCATTCATATTATATGAGGAGGATGAGGTTGAGCATATCAACTGTCCCCCCTCACCACTCATGGTAATATCTCTAATTACATGCACATATATTTACTTTAGGTCACCTTTCGGAGTCACATGAAAATAAAAGCCCAATTGGGAGAGATGTGTTGGGCCTTTATAGCGAGGTCTAGGCAGGCTATTGGGGATATCTTATGGAAGCATGTCTTGGGTACATCTGTTAGGGGTCGTTGTTCTGACGTTTAGAGTGTTTGAATTTCATGCTTATGTGTTACATTTTTTAAAATTTTACAAATTTTTTTTTGTTGTAAGTGCTGAAAAGTAGCTTGTTTTGAGTTGGAAAATAATACCTTGCAAGAGTTGATATGCTCAACCTCATCTCCTCGTATAATTACAAATGGCTGGTGACCTATACAGGCTTAACCATTCTCCAATTAATTTATTGCGTTGTATTATCTGATTCTTTTGATCTTGTGATTAACTAACAATCAACCTAACTGACAAAAAATGTGTCCAACATATTATAAAATTAGTTTTCCCTTAATTGACTACTTTGGACACAAGTACATATTGCTTCATATCCCCCCCTAATAAATTAGTTTGCCAGAAAGGCATACTTTGATATGTGTAGTCATCACTATAAAATAGGATTGGTTAATTTAACCATTCATAATCATTTTGTTTGCCAAGTAGTACATAATGGACCGATCATTTTTGAGAGCTCTACTAAGTGTGAACTCTGTTTTTAGAACCTTAATATCTACTACAGTTGCAAGACAGTAGTGATAGTAATGGACATAACCAAAAGTAGAAGAAATAAAAAGTAAAGAAAAAGTAGTAAGAAATAAAGTCTGACTTGTCATTACTGTATTCGTAAAAAGGAACAGCATGGTGAGAAACCAGATAACACTCCAAGGGTTCCCTGCTGTGAAACAATAGGGTAGTTTAGTTTAGGAATTAATGTTACATATGTAATCATCAACCATGTATGTGTCATGATAAGGTATTTTGGCAATGGCAATGTAAAATGTACTATAGACATGTCAAGCACCTTTGTAAAGGTACTAAGTTGCAAGATTATATATATATAGTATACAACATGCATAAAGGAGAGCAAGAGAAGATTACCAAAAAAACTATAATGTTTAAGCAGAAGGATTGTTTGCAGTTATATATACATAATAACATAAGCTAATGTGACCACATAGACTGGCAAACTCTATGAAAATGTCTTTAACTAGGTACTACTTTTTGTAAATCAGCAAGTACTTGAACCAATTGTTGGACGTCGTTCAATTACTGAATGATGCACTTCAACAAGAGGCTTCACCATTTAAGTGACGCTAGCTAACCCTTTTTTTCTCCCCGACATCTGTTGTAGGAGGAGAGCGTTGACAGACAATACGATCTCCATTAGCACAACACCCCAAAACTGTAGATCGTCCATTGCTGGAGAGTGGCGATCAGGGATAAGCAGCCTCAGGTGCCGAATATGCGGAGAACCTGGGGACCACCACTATTTGGAGACGGAAATTTGATGAAGAAAATTTTCTGAGGCAGATAATCACCCAAGTTTACCTTCCATTGACCAGTCCTGATTGTTCAGGTGAACATTAGCACTACTAACATCACGATGAATGTATAGGGGGGGGTTTCCAAAGATTGAAGGTAGTTAAGAGCACCACAAAACATCTTGGTAAATTCTGACAATTTTGAGGACGTGTAAGAGGTAGATTTTTCAATTTCTTTAACCACACTAGTTGACATTAATTCAGAGAGGAGGATGGGTTACTTCTTGAGTCTCCAGAACGGTGGAGATTTTCCGAACCCTTGCTGCTATTTCCATTTCAAGGTAAAAATTTGGAAAAAATAAGGAATAAAATTATTTCAGAAGACTTTAGCCGCTACTTGAATGTTCCTAAAGAAGGAAAACTTTCTAACCTCTCCACAGGCTCCCTTTCACAAAACTGTGGGGTGAAATCAATTTCATCCTCTCTTTTATCCATGGCATTGGTTTGTTGTTGAAGTTTTCCTTAACCTTCCTCACATCCTTTTGACATTTCATTAAACTGGTTCTCTTCTTTGTCCTTCTTGCAAAATCCTTCTTTTCAACTTTCTTTTGTTCAAAATAACAACTTTGCCCTCAATTTGATGTTCATTGATTTTTTGGGAGAATGGTTTGAAGTTGCTGTGTACTAATTTAAGTTCAAATTGTTAATTGTTGAATTTCTTTTCCTTGCTTTGTAGGGTCAGTAAAGTTAAATTCAATCGGGTTTTACTTTTTTAAGTTTTTTCATCAAGCGAA
>NW_024536884.1:0-2330 GCF_016097555.1 Gigantopelta aegis | reverse complement strand
CCAGACAGCTATATAGGGTTGCAAACGACGCGGTGGTGGTGGTGGTGGTGGTGGTGGTGGTGTGTGTGTGTGTTTTTGTAAAAAGGCAGGCTGGCTTTCCCTCGAATTAAACGATAGCTATACTACCAGACAGCTATATAGGGTTGCAAACGACGCGGTGGTGGTGGTGGTGGTGGTGGTGGTGGTGGTGTGTGGCAGGCTGTGTGTGATAGCTATTTGTAAAAAGGCAGGCTGGCTTTCCCTCGAATTAAACGATAGCTATACTACCAGACAGCTATATAGGGTTGCAAACGACGCGGTGGTGGTGGTGGTGGTGGTGGTGGTGGTGGTGGTGTGTGTGTGTGTTTTTGTAAAAAGGCAGGCTGGCTTTCCCTCGAATTAAACGATAGCTATACTACCAGACAGCTATATAGGGTTGCAAACGACGCGGTGGTGGTGGTGGTGGTGGTGGTGGTGGTGGTGTGTGTGTGTTTTTGTAAAAAGGCAGGCTGGCTTTCCCTCGAATTAAACGATAGCTATACTACCAGACAGCTATATAGGGTTGCAAACGACGCGGTGGTGGTGGTGGTGGTGGTGGTGGTGGTGTGTGTGTGTTTTTTGTAAAAAGGCAGGCTGGCTTTCCCTCGAATTAAACGATAGCTATACTACCAGACAGCTATATAGGGTTGCAAACGACGCGGTGGTGGTGGTGGTGGTGGTGGTGGTGGTGTGTGTGTGTGTTTTTTATAGGGTTGTAAAAAGGCAGGCTGGCTTTCCCTCGAATTAAACGATAGCTATACTACCAGACAGCTATATAGGGTTGCAAACGACGCGGTGGTGGTGGTGGTGGTGGTGGTGGTGGTGGTGGTGGTGTGTGTGTGTTTTTTGTAAAAAGGCAGGCTGGCTTTCCCTCGAATTAAACGATAGCTATACTACCAGACAGCTATATAGGGTTGCAAACGACGCGGTGGTGGTGGTGGTGGTGGTGGTGGTGTGTGTGTGTGTTTTTTGTAAAAAGGCAGGCTGGCTTTCCCTCGAATTAAACGATAGCTATACTACCAGACAGCTATATAGGGTTGCAAACGACGCGGTGGTGGTGGTGGTGGTGGTGGTGGTGTGGTGTGTGTGTGTGTTTTGGTGTAAAAAGGCAGGCTGGCTTTCCCTCGAATTAAACGATAGCTATACTACCAGACAGCTATATAGGGTTGCAAACGACGCGGTGGTGGTGGTGGTGGTGGTGGTGGTGGTGTGTGTGTGTTTTTTTTTTTGTAAAAAGGCAGGCTGGCTTTCCCTCGAATTAAACGATAGCTATACTACCAGACAGCTATATAGGGTTGCAAACGACGCGGTGGTGGTGGTGGTGGTGGTGGTGGTGGTGGTGTGTGTGTGTGTGTTTTGTGTAAAAAGGCAGGCTGGCTTTCCCTCGAATTAAACGATAGCTATACTACCAGACAGCTATATAGGGTTGCAAACGACGCGGTGGTGGTGGTGGTGGTGGTGGTGGTGGTGGTGTGTGTGTGTTTTTTTTTGTAAAAAGGCAGGCTGGCTTTCCCTCGAATTAAACGATAGCTATACTACCAGACAGCTATATAGGGTTGCAAACGACGCGGTGGTGGTGGTGGTGGTGGTGGTGGTGGTGGTGTGTGTGTGTGTGTTTTTGTAAAAAGGCAGGCTGGCTTTCCCTCGAATTAAACGATAGCTATACTACCAGACAGCTATATAGGGTTGCAAACGACGCGGTGGTGGTGGTGGTGGTGGTGGTGGTGGTGTGTGTGTGTGTTTTTGTAAAAAGGCAGGCTGGCTTTCCCTCGAATTAAACGATAGCTATACTACCAGACAGCTATATAGGGTTGCAAACGACGCGGTGGTGGTGGTGGTGGTGGTGGTGGTGGTGGTGTGTGTGTGTGTGTTTTTGTAAAAAGGCAGGCTGGCTTTCCCTCGAATTAAACGATAGCTATACTACCAGACAGCTATATAGGGTTGCAAACGACGCGGTGGTGGTGGTGGTGGTGGTGGTGGTGGTGGTGTGTGTGTGTTTTTGTAAAAAGGCAGGCTGGCTTTCCCTCGAATTAAACGATAGCTATACTACCAGACAGCTATATAGGGTTGCAAACGACGCGGTGGTGGTGGTGGTGGTGGTGGTGGGTGGTGTGTGTGTGTGTTTTTGTAAAAAGGCAGGCTGGCTTTCCCTCGAATTAAACGATAGCTATACTACCAGACAGCTATATAGGGTTGCAAACGACGCGGTGGTGGTGGTGGTGGTGGTGGTGTGTGTGTGTGTGTGTTTTTGTAAAAAGGCAGGCTGGCTTTCCCTCGAATTAAACGATAGCTATACTACCAGACAGCTATAT
>NW_024536883.1:0-7978 GCF_016097555.1 Gigantopelta aegis | reverse complement strand
GCCAAAACACTTAATTTCAGGAATGGAATCGGATAGGAAAATGGACCAAATAAACTAACCCTAACAGCTAGTTTAGCTAAAAACTCCTTTAGGAAGCACATGTGATGGTACGTATATATTCAGGCCTACTCCCCATCCAATGTAGTTGCATTAACTTGACCACCCTATAACACTGTTTTAATGGTTTGAAGCAATGACATTAACCCCTGGCAAAGGAGCTAAAAGAAAGAATTTCACAAAGCTATAATTAAATCATGTATATACTTACATGGAAATTGATCCTGGCTAATGTTATGAATAGCGACAAGCACTACAAAGACTATGTGGAAAAGTAATCTAAATTTATCTTGATTCTTCAGGCTCATTTGAAGATTTTTTTTGAGCCTTTATCTGCAAGGATTCTTCAGCCAGTGTTTCCTCGCAGATTTGTAATTGTTCGTACTTTCATTACTAAGTCTTTCACATTCTAATCTTTTTTGTTCAATTCTTGATCTTTTTCATTTAAATTGCGTTGAAGGGTCTCATTTTGACTTTTCAGCTCAATCTCCATATTCAAGTTTTCTTATCTTCCAAGAATTTTTTTTGGGACTCAAGCTTGTGGTGTCTATTTTTAGATATTTTCTTAAGTACTCAATCTTTCTTTCATTTATCTTCCATTTTCATCAACTTTTTTTGAAGTTTTTCATTGATTGCGGTGCCTTAATTCCATAAATTTTTTTGGCTTTAAGGGCATCAATTCCTACGATTTTTGTTAGTTTACTACATTACTCTGAATGTTTTGTCGGTTTTTTTTCCCGATAAGAAATGACATCTCCCTTTGTACTCGTTTTGTACGCTGTTATATCAGGGACTTTCTTTACTTCTACAGATGTGGTTGTTGTGTGTTACTGCTGCTTTAATTTTAAACAAATAATTGACAACGATTACAATTGAGTTGTACATGTAGACTAAATATAAATTACCTTTGTTAGATCTGCTATCATGAACAATACCCTGTTAAAAATGAGGTGACAGACATCAATTTAAATAATAATTGCTACTATTATCACATATGTATTTCCCTAAAATTTGTAGTAATTTCCATACAAGATTTAGCTGGTCATATTGCCACTACTCGACATTATGGCCCTCTACTTTCAAAAGTCGTTCAAAAGCTCTTCTTCAGGAAGGATTAGAAGAATTGAGTTAATACAATGTAAACCTATCATACAATGAAAGTTATATTGCAAGCCTGTATACTGTTTAGCTAACTCTTTTAAGTGCTTCAGTATACTTCTGATGTGTGGTGTCCATCTACTATAGGGACTCTTATCTCCATCCCTTGATACATATTAGGCACAGTATATTCGGTAGTATGGCAAAATCCTATCAATAGAATAAAATATAAAATCTATCACTGATCACTCAACTTCTTTAGTTCTTGTAGCAACATTGGGATTATCAGGATTGTAAAACCAAGTATCTCTCATTGGGTCCATGTTCTCCCTCTCGAGATCAGGTGTACCACCTATAAATGAACACAATTCTTTTGGGTGATCAAATGTTAAGTTATCAACTTACATCAGATAGTATGAAATTAGCTTGCGTTTGATGTTACTTTCTTTTCAAATATCATCATAAATGTCAGCAAGCGGCTGTGATAAATGTTTCTGAGAATAAGAAAATACAAAGAGCATTTAAATCAGCAAACTATTTACTTCTACTAAAGAGACTAACTGCCCAAGTCTGTGCCAACATCTATTTGAAGATACTTTAAACACCAATTACTGAGAATCTGGTTTCTTTGAATGTCCCTTTTCAGGCAATTTCTTTAGACTATATATATTGCATATATGTATACAAAATAATAAGCATACTAAGATGATTAGTGCCTCTATTCATTTCTTCTTCTCTTAGATCCATTGTATCATCTCTGTAATGCTATCAAGTTAGCTTTGTAAAGGCATACCATGTCATCCACAACTTCCTGACAGTTTTCGTGGGGTTCTGGTGTAATTAATAACAATAACATTTAACAACTATACATAACCCATGTTCTCCTATAATATTTTCTATATCATTTGCTTTCACAAGTGCCTCAGCAAAATTTTTTTTCCTACATAATTGGAACATTTAATAAAGGTCTTACAAATATTATGACATACAGTATTCTCAATGGCTCGTGCTTTCCAATGTTGATAGTAATCATAAACAAAATTGAAACGAATACGATAAAAGTCATGAACCAGATTCCAGTCCTGCATAAAACAATTTATAGGTTGAGCTGTAAATACAAAGGTGACCTTACTTACGCTCTCTCGACAACGAAATATTTGAAAATCCATCATCTGCAAATAAATGACAGTTACTGAATTCATGTATTGCCTGATTAATATTATTTTATATTAAATATGTTTCTCTCTGTACGCATGTTTACTTCCAGTCACAGTTGTGTGAAGTAGCATAACCCTGGGAATCCTCTAGCAATATAATCCATTTTATTTGACATCAATTCCATTCTGCTTGGTTAGTGACATCTGAAACATAATTAGTTATTTAATTCTTGATATAATAAAATATGTTACTACCTCATACAGAAACCTTTTTTTCTGATTTCTACCCTATAAACACAAGAATCAATTGACAAGTAAATATAGTAGACATGCCTTATTTGGATTTCCTGTAATTAACTCTTCAATAAAAGGACTGTCTTCTTCTCCAAATCAATCCAAATTCTTCAAATTTGGGTCTCAATTATTAGTGTGCAATAAATGATGGAACATAGCTATGGAGCCATCTCGAACTATGCATTATATCAACTCAAATTTAACTTGTCAAACTCTTTTAACTTACCTTCCAGTGTTTTTTCTTGCTGACTCGTATTTTAGGAAAGTACAAGCTCTTCCACACAAGTATGAGAATGGTCCCTGACAAGCGATTCCGACAGAGTGCAGCTATCTGAACACATAAGGTATCGCGTTTGCTAATGGACAATCTGCTGTTTCTTTGTAATGTTTGTCAAGGAATATACCCGAGAGGATGGCACATCCTAAAAGAAGATTCCCAATAGTATCATTAATTTATAGCACCATCTTGATATTGTATATCAATGTGTTCATGCCATGAGAAACAACAAGGGATAATCACTAGCAATTTTTTTTTTTAACTTCATTGAAGATTTTTTACATATTTTTTTTTTTATTTTTTTTTTTTTTTTTTTTTTTTTATTTTTTATATTTTTTTTTTTTTTTTATATTTTTTTTTTTTTTTTTTTTTTTTTTTATCATTTTTTTTTTTATTTTTTTTTATTTTTTTTTTTTTTTTTTCTTCTTTGATCATTTTTTTTTTTTTTTTTTTTTTTTTATTTTTTTTTTTTTTTTTTTTTTTTTTCTTTTAGTTATTTTTTTTATTTTTATTTTCTTTTTTCTTTTTTTTTTTTTTTTAATTTTTTTATTTTATTTTATTTTTTTGTTTTTTTTTATTTTTATATTTTTATTGTTTTTTTTATTTTTTTTTTTTTTTTTTTTTTTTTTTTTTTTTTTTTTCTTTTTTTTTTTTTTTTTTTTTTTTTTTTTTTTTTTGGATCTACCCAACACAGTACACAGACTATATATTACAACAACCTTGTCTATTGAAAACCATTGTTATACAATACTGTAATGAGTTGTATTAAACAAACCTTGTCTGTTGAAAACACATTGTGCTATATATATTAATATTAACGTGTGAAATGTTATGTAATCTCTAGAACTCTCTAGAATGTATCTTGATGATTTGGTATTTAAAGTAGACGTGTCCATAAGCATTTATTATTGTGTATTATATTATACCAATGGTAGTCTGTCAAACTTAGTTCTCAAGCAGGTTGCCCATAACCATACTGACTGTGTAGATAAACTAGTCCCAATAGTATTGCTTCTTAATGTAAGTAGACAGAGTAGTATATTACTATTCACTATTTACCCTATATAATAGATATGTTTGTGATGTTAAATGACTGACTATGCACTATGATTTATAGTAGGCATTGTAAAGTTTATGATGGAATACAAAAATACAATCATTGCTTTTGTATATATAATGCATTTGTCAATCTAGATCTTCATGCCAATGTTATCATTTGCATAGTTTGCAGTTTATCATAAATACCTAACAACAACATCTAAGCCTCTGGGACCAGATGTGTTTCACAATTACACATTAATATATAACTATGTTTTATGTATGTATGTATGATTAAAACCAACATACCCAATACTGTGTTGAAAACGGCTTCGTTCTGCACCAATGTAGTCATAATAAATGCCGCCTATGCATAGTTAAACAAATACCCCTTGAAAAAGAGAATATTCTCCCACTTACCTAACTGCTTGATATGTCTTTAGTCTCTGAATCGAGGTGTGTCAACAATCTGTTCAATAAAGGATTTAGCGTTATAACGTCCGTGAATTGAATCATCAAATATCTGTAGCCATTTCAGTTGGCAGTGAATACGTAAGAAAATTTACTATTTACACACTTACCTTTTCCGTTCTATCGTATCTATATAAATAAAGGAAGGATGATACTTTATCAAAGCGAGAAAACACAAAAACACTCACCGGTTGCGGTCCATGATTTCATTGAAGAGGATTATGTGGCTACTGGGCGTGTTTTTTTTTTTTTTACATTGTCAGCTATCTTTTGAAGTGGGCAACATGAATAAACTGTGAAACCTAATTAGCTTCTAGCTATTTTGCCATAATTAGCT
Organism: Gigantopelta aegis; assembly: GCF_016097555.1. NCBI lineage: Eukaryota > Metazoa > Mollusca > Gastropoda > Neomphalida > Peltospiridae > Gigantopelta > Gigantopelta aegis. The sequence goes on along the minus strand of NW_024536883.1, from coordinate 3,249 downwards.
AAAGGAATACTACATGTCATGTAAGTAACTTTAAAGGTATCTGGCATACTATTTGCACAATGGTTTAAAATTGTCTAACAATTTGAAAGCTTAGCAATTTTCCATACAAGGTGGGATTTTTGTTGTCTTGACGTATAAAGTTCTATAGTTGTTTGCATTATTAATTTTGGAAAATATGCTCAGGCAGTATATTTTTCATATTGACAAATAAACAATCAATAGAAACAATAAAAGAAACAGAAAAGACAACAATAATACATTTTAACAAAACACAGTGGATCGATATTAAAATAACAAAAATTATTAATACACTTGCCCCTTGTATGTTGCATAACCAATAGTATTGGTGTTCATTAATATGTTCTTATTATGAGAATGGACCAACAGCATAGAAAACCTAGTTAACAGGTAAAATCATATTTATCTATATGTGTATTAATTTCAATATATATTAGATGGGTGCTTTTGTAAGGGAAAGCATCACCATGGTTAATTCATTAATAAGATGATATCATTTTAAAAGACATAATTTTTGAAAATAATTATATCGCAAATAATAATGTTAACCCCCCCCCCCCCGCTCATACAGTGTAACAGCTAGCCTTGTGGGTCCAGATTAGAAAAAACTAACCAATATAAAGTATACATTTATATAGTAGAAAATCATATAGGATAAATGAAAACATATAACATTGAGTACAGTCCACACACACACATGCACATGTGTCCACACACAGTAAAAAATACCCATATATAGGCAATATATTAGTATAAACAGTTAGGGAAAGTCCTAGGGAATTCCCAGTTGTCACCTTATGTATTGCCTGTCTGATGACGGTAAAGCTCAGTAGCATTTTGGATATTCAATACAAGTTGATACATAACATGATAATTTTCAATTTTAGAGAAATGATGATATTTTAATTACTTCTTCCTTATACATAGCAGAATGGAAGAGAGCATTTCGATTATGACTTTGAAATTGGTACAATATTTAAACATCAAGTCATCACTGTCATCCATAGTTTATAATTATTTGTCCTCTATTAACACATTAAATACATTTAATTAAATAACTAAAATTAAATACAAACGAATGACTCTCCAGTACAAGCCTTCTATAATAAAAATACATGATATGAGAAGTTGAGAACATCATCTACTTGGCCTCTTCTCGATAACTAAATTAATAAAAATGATTGTCACCAATGATAATGAAGACATCACAATTTATGTAGGCAGTGATGTAATTTTATTTCATAAACAGTAAAGTTTTTCATGCATAAATTTTATAGATTGTATATGCACGCCCCTTGAACCTACTGTTATACTATACGCAGCAATATATGGACTCTATACATACCCTTGTAGCATTTTGCAAAAGCAGTATAGCCCAAACGGTATATTATACTCAAAACGTATGGGAATACAAATGTTGTACCGGTAAAGTAATAAACAAACATTAATACAAGCCAGCAGTGCAATTGCGTGCATGACAAAATATAGGTGATATAGCATTTTTGAGTAGTGAAAGTTGCTGGAGAAGAGTTTCTCTATAGTGAGAAAGGATTTGCGAATCTCACGGTCCTTGTCACGATAATTTCATTCTAGTCTGATACTCTTATAAGGTATATAGGTATATCGCGTCTATTTGTTAAAATATAATATTCTTAACATCTTTTCCATGCATAACTCACGTTTTCAGATTCACATTATCTAAACTATCCCCTCCAAGAACAAAAGTCTCTATGTTACATTTGAAAGTCGAGGAGACCTAAGTTTCCCTGAGGTCGTTTTCTTTGGACTTCAGTACGTGTTTAAAGGCAAGTAACCATGACTTTGGCTACACCGCCCACTTTATGGTTACAGAAATATTTTCTGGGGCACGTGATAGAGCTTGGGAAGATGAACAGGCAAAAGAAATTTATGATTCACATAGTCGGTCCAGGGACTATTTAACTACGATGGATGGAAGCACATTCTAGATGGCCAATGATGGATTTTAAAAACCGTTACGAATTAAAAGCAGTCCCGCCAGAAGGAACGTGTTACCAACTAGAAATGGTATAAATACCATATAACATTGATTTATGTTAACCTCAATATAGTTCTTTTCACGTGGAGAATACTTGCCCTGACTGTTATTGGCTTACTACATTTGTTGAGGTGAATATTATGTGTCATTAACTGTTACTTGCATGTTTGTTATAACTAAAAATACATGTTACATACATTGTTAATTCTATAGCCATTGCTTGTACAAGTTTGGTTACCTACTGCCCGTGGGCACTAGTTCAAGGGCTCAAAAGATATCATTGCTCAGGTAATGCTAAATAACTTTATATTCAAAGAATTAAGGTTGTCTTTAGACTATCAGACTAGAATTAGTTTCATTTCTAATAAACTGACATTTATGGTTTAAAGAATTGAATTGATTGGTTATTTTATAACAAACCTGTCGTATCATTGATGAGACATGCTGATAAACGAAACTCCTTTCCAATTTAAATACTGAAAAATGATTTTGGACACCCCCCCTCAGGGGAGTACCTCAGTTGAAGGAGTCATCATTTCTTTAAACACTGAATAGTAACAATGTTCACTAATAATTCAGCAAATTGAAAGTAACAACTGTTACCAATTAATCGGATGAATACACAACCACAAAATCTTGACGTGTCATTAGCCATCAACGCAAAACGTGGACAGCTGGAAATTCCCGCGTTTTCCCAAAACGGAAATTAATTGCATGCATTAAATGGAGTATTGTTAGTACATTTTTTGTGTTATATGTCTCCAATGATAATTTAAGATTAAAAAGTTGTGGTTTATTCTTATATTGACTGTCCCTCTATATTCCCAACGGTATTGTACTGTAAGCAATCATTACATAATGTACTTTGTAAAGAATATAATTTTCTTTCTCTTTGAAAACAACATAACAGTTTCATTACAAGTTGTACACTAAAGTACATTTGATCTCATATAAGTATAATAAGTAATATCAATATTAGTTAAGTGTTGCGTAAGCTCTTGTAAAAGATTAGGACAACAGGACATAATATTTGGACAAATATTTCATAGTTGGATAAATTTACATCACTGAACATCCTTAAAATCATTAATTAGGGACTTCATTTCATAAATACAACTAAGCTTAATTTTTGAAAAATTTAATTGTTTTTTGTGCGTCATCATCCTCCGGAGGCTGGCCCATTTAGTTTAATTTCAAGGGAACAACACTTACCA
>NW_024536882.1:0-7753 GCF_016097555.1 Gigantopelta aegis | reverse complement strand
AGTCACAAAATTGGGGCCATTTGCAAACAAATGTTTACACACTAATTTAGGGAAAATTAGACATGATAGGCCTCATATTCAATTTTGACCTGCTGTATTTACTAATCTACTCATTTACGGGATTAGACATGTAGCCACTTGTAAAGCAAACAGCCATATAAATGCATATTCTATGAATATGCCCTACCAGATATTCTTAGGTATACACCATAATATTTTTTTTGTTGACGGAACAACTTTGAAAATGAAGATTTTGTCACAAAATGTCTGATATAAATCCTACCAAGAGGTACTTGCACCATATTTCAGTTTCAGTGATAACGTTAACAAGGTGGGAGTCATGTGCCAGGGTCTGGATACTCAGGTAGTATTTCTTGATTGGACGGCATGTTTGTAGGAATGACCACTGAATATGCATGTAGGTTTATTCTGCCATCTGTATTACACGCCAAATGTTTACCTTTTTGGCACATTTTCTGCGCAATTAAATTGACAAGTATACCAGCATCTGATTACTGAACACATTAAATACATTCAGACAGCATAGAGGATTAGCATATTAGATGTTCCTAAGGATAAAAGGAACCATTTTTGAAAAATGACCTGGAAGGGTGTAATTTACATAAAGAGGTAGGTGAAATGTATTATTAGCGTACAAAAAAAAAAAAAAAATCGTAAGTCTTGTTACAAAAACGAGGGTATAACTATTTATTTTAAGTTTGTAATTAACATTTAGTAGATGATATAGTTCACTGATATTTTAAGACTGCTGTCCAATTGCAAATAAATTGAGAAACTCATGTAAAAATTCCAATATGTAAAAAAAAAAAAATTAAAAAAATCTCAATATTGACGTAAACAAAAAATCCAAACTATATTTAATTGGTTCTTTTTTACCCAAATACTGATCTCAAAACTGTTAAAAACTATTGCAACAACCTGTAGTAACATCATAGGTCATCTTATGCTATTTTTGGAGGATACTGAAATTTAAAAGTTGAAAAATTTTAATTTTATTTTTAATAAATTCAAAAAAATGTTTTTTAATTTAATAAAATATTTAGAAAAATAAATAAATTAGTTTTCATATTCCTTGTGGTATGCACAATCAGTCTGTGTAATTTCAACCTCTCTGGTTTATAATACTTTCATCAGAATCAAGCATTTAACCGGTGTAATGTGTGAACTATATCAGGCCTCAGACCACAATTAATTTTTTCGCTATATGTTTCTATATAGCCTTAGTGGCTATAACATTTTTATTAATATCAGCAGGCCCGTGACGTTTTGTATGTACCTTTGCCTGCATGGGGGACACATACCCTGAAAAAGGACAACCCCTGTTGTCCAGCTCTTTCTCCCAGCATATTGGTTTAAACAGACACACCCTCTAAACCAGGCCGGAGTACACCCATTTTACACACAAAAAGCACTACTTTTGCATGGGCCGGAATTACCACAAACAAGTCTTCAATGTCAACAAGTTACACATGTTTACAAACTACATGCTATCCCCTGTCACTTCAGTCAAACAGTTGCCACTTCATAGCTGTCTGCCATGAAATAATCACAGTCAAACAGCAGACTACTTGCGCGGTGAAACTTCCGGATTTTGGACAACCAAATGGGAAGATAACTGTAATCTGAGGCCTATCAGTCCATTTTTTCCCCTAAAAACTGGCCCACACTAATGCATTCCCAATGATATACATATTAAAGCAATGCTCGGTAAGTATCGGTATGTCACCTTTAAACTGAGAGTATACAGAGGCTGTGTTAAAACACCTACCACAGTGCCTTGCCATGGCCAATTTTAGCAATGGAAACTTGAGGGACACCAACTTCAAAATGTAATAACTTTATCAAATTTTGGAATTTCTTCATACAATGAGCAGCTATTTTTTTCTTCTACATATGTTCTATCTGCACAGTGTTGTCTTGGAAAGATTTTGAAATATTTATAGGAAAAAAAAATCAATCATTAGATTTTACTTCATTTTTAATTAAATATTAAACTTAAATTTAAATTTTTGAGAAACAAAAAAATCTAAAAACTGTAAAAATTTTGCATTTTAGATATGATGATAAGTGGAGGCTTAGTAAAGATATGGTGACTGAATTCATGATACATTATTAGAAATGTGTCAGAGGGATGGTGAAAGTCACAAAATTGGGGCCATTTGCAACAAATGTTTACACACTAATTTCAGGGAAAATTAGACATGATAGGCCTCATATCAATTTTGACCTGCTGTATTTACTTAATCTACTTCATTTACTGTATTAGACATGTAGCCACTTTGTAAAAGGCAAAAACAGTCCATATAAATGCATATTAATATGAATATGCCCTACAGATATTACTTAGGTATACACCATAATATTTTTTTTGTTGACGACAACTTTGAAAATGAAGATTTTGTCACAAAATGCTGATATAAATCCTACCAAGAGGTACTTGCACCATATTTTTCAGTTTCCAGTGATAACTGTTAACAAGTGTAGTCATGTGCCAGTGTCTGGGATACCTCAGTGTAGTATTTCTTGATTGGAAGGATGTTTGTAGTAATGACCACTGAATATGCATTATGGATTATTCTGCCATATGTATTACAAGCCAAATGTTAACCTTTTTGGCACATTTTCTGCAATAAACTTGACAAGTATACCAGCATCTGATTACTGAACACAATAAATACATTCAGACAGCATAGAATATTAGCCTATTAGATTTTCTAAGGATAAAAGACCATTTTGAAAAATGACTGAAGTGTGTAATTTACATAAATGTAGGTGAAATGTATTATTAGAGTACTTAATCTTGTTAAAAACTGTATACTATTTATTTAAAGTGTTTAATTACATTTAGTAGTGATATATTCATTATATTTAGATCTTCTGTCCAATTGCAATAATTGAGAAACTCATTAAAATTCAATATGTAAAAAAAATTAAAATCTCAATATTGACTAACAAAATCCAACTTTTGCTCTTTTTTACCAAATTATTAGCTCAAAACTGTTAAAAAAATATTGCAACAACCTGTAGTAACATCAGAGGTCATCTTATGCTATTTTGGAGGATACTGAAATTTAAAAGTTGAAAATTTTAATTTTAATTTTTAATAAATTCAAAAAAAATGTTTTTAATTTAATAAAATATTTAGAAAATAAATAAATTAGTTTTCATATTCCTTGTGGTATGCACAATCAGTCTGTGTAATTTCACCTCTCTGGTTATAATACTTTCATCAGAATCAAGCATTTAACCGGTGTAATGTGTGAACTATATCAGGCCTCAGACCACAATTAATTTCGCTATATGTTTCTATATAGCCTTAGTGGCTATAACATTTTTATTAATATCAGCAGGCCCGTGAAGTTTTGTATGTACCTTTGCCTGCATGGGGGACACATACCCTGAAAAGGACAACCCCTGTTGTCCAGCTCTTTCTCCCAGCATATTGGTTTAAAACAGACACACCCTCTAAACCAGGCCGGAGTACACCCATTTTACACAAAAAGCACTACTTTTGCATGGGCCGGAATTACCACAAACAAGTCTTCAATGTCAACAAGTTACACATGTTTACAAACTACATGCTATCCCCTGTCACTTCAGTCAAACAGTTGCCACTTCATAGCTGTCTGCCATGAAATAATCACAGTCAAACAGCAGACTACTTGCGCGGTGAAACTTCCGGATTTTGGACAACCAAATGGGGAAGATAACTGTAATCTGAGGCCTATCAGTCCATTTTTTCCCCTAAAAACTGGCCCACACTAATGCATTCCAATGATATACATATTAAAGCAATGCTCGGTAAGTATCGGTATGTCACCTTTAAACTGAGAGTATACAGAGGCTGTGTTAAAACACCTACCACAGTGCCTTGCCATGGCCAATTTTAGCAATGGAAACTTGAGGGACACCAACTTCAAAATGTAATAACTTTATCAAATTTTGGAATTTCTTCATACAATGAGCAGCTATTTTTTCTTCTACATATGTTCTATCTGCACAGTGTTGTCTTGGAAAGATTTTGAAATATTTATAGGAAAAAAATCAATCATTAGATTTTACTTCATTTTTAATTAAATATTAAACTTAAATTTTAAATTTTTGAGAAACAAAAAAATCTAAAAACTGTAAAATTTTGCATTTTAGATATGAGAAGTGGAGGCTTAGTAAAGATATGGTGACTGAATTCATGATACATTATTAGAAATGTGTCAGAGGGATGGTGAAAGTCACAAATTGGGGCCATTTGCAACAAATGTTTACACACTAATTTCAGGGAAAATTAGACATGATAGGCCTCATATTCAATTTTGACCTGCTGTATTTACTTAATCTACTTCATTTACTGTATTAGACATGTAGCCACTTTGTAAAAGGCAAAACAGTCCATATAAATGCATATTAATATGAATATGCCCTACAGATATTACTTAGGTATACACCATAATATTTTTTTTGTTGACGACAACTTTGAAAATGAAGATTTTGTCACAAAATGCTGATATAAATCCTACCAAGAGGTACTTGCACCATATTTTTCAGTTTCCAGTGATAACTGTTAACAAGTGTAGTCATGTGCCAGTGTCTGGGATACCTCAGTGTAGTATTTCTTGATTGGAAGGATGTTTGTAGTAATGACCACTGAATATGCATTATGGATTATTCTGCCATATGTATTACAAGCCAAATGTTAACCTTTTTGGCACATTTTCTGCAATAAACTTGACAAGTATACCAGCATCTGATTACTGAACACAATAAATACATTCAGACAGCATAGAATATTAGCCTATTAGATTTTTCTAAGGATAAAAGACCATTTTTGAAAAATGACTGCCTGAAGTGTGTAATTTACATAAATGTAGGTGAAATGTATTATTAGAGTACTTAATCTTGTTAAAAACTGTATACTATTTATTTAAAGTGTTTAATTACATTTAGTAGTGATATATTCATTATATTTAGATCTTCTGTCCAATTGCAATAATTGAGAAAACTCATTAAATTCAATATGTAAAAAAAATTAAAATCTCAATATTGACTAACAAAATCCAACTTTTGCTCTTTTTTACCAAATTATTAGCTCAAAACTGTTAAAAAATATTGCAACAACCTGTAGTAACATCAGAGGTCATCTTTATGCTATTTTGGAGGATACTGAAATTTAAAAGTTGAAAATTTTAATTTTAATTTTTAATAAATTCAAAAAAAATGTTTTTTAATTTAATAAACGCGTATTTAGAAAATAAATAAATTAGTTTTCATATTCCTTGTGGTATGCACAATCAGTCTGTGTAATTTCACCTCTCTGGTTATAATACTTTCATCAGAATCAAGCATTTAAACGGTGGTAATGTGTGAACTATATCAGGCCTCAGACCACAATTAATTTCGCTATATGTTTCTATATAGCCTTAGTGGCTATAACATTTTTTATTAATATCAGCAGGCCCGTGAAGTTTTGTATGTACCTTTGCCTGCATGGGGGACACATACCCTGAAAAGGACAACCCCTGTTGTCCAGCTCTTTCTCCCAGCATATTGGTTTAAAACAGACACACCCTCTAAACCAGGCCGGAGTACACCCATTTTACACAAAAAAGCACTACTTTTTGCATGGGCCGGAATTACCACAAACAAGTCTTCAATGTCAACAAGTTACACATGTTTACAAACTACATGCTATCCCCTGTCACTTCAGTCAAACAGTTGCCACTTCATAGCTGTCTGCCATGAAATAATCACAGTCAAACAGCAGACTACTTGCGCGGTGAAACTTCCGGATTTTGGACAACCAAATGGGAAGATAACTGTAATCTGAGGCCTATCAGTCCATTTTTTCCCCTAAAAACTGGCCCACACTAATGCATTCCAATGATATACATATTAAAGCAATGCTCGGTAAGTATCGGTATGTCACCTTTAAACTGAGAGTATACAGAGGCTGTGTTAAAACACCTACCACAGTGCCTTGCCATGGCCAATTTAGCAATGGAAACTTGAGGGACAACCAACTTCAAAATGTAATAACTTTATCAAATTTTGGAATTTCTTCATACAAGAGCAGCTATTTTTTCTTCTACATATGTTCTATCTGCACAGTGTTGTTGGAAAGATTTTGAAATATTTATAGGAAAAAAAAAAAATCATTAGATTTTACTTCATTTTTAATTAAATATATTAAACTTAAATTTAAATTTTGAGAAACACAAAAAAATCTAAAACTGTAAAATTTTGCATTTTAGATATGATAAGTGGAGGCTTAGTAAAGATATGGTGACTGAATTCATGATACATTATTAGAAATGTGTCAGAGGGATGGTGAAAGTCACAAAATTGGGGCCATTTGCAACAAATGTTTACACACTAATTTCAGGGAAAATTAGACATGATAGGCCTCATATTCAATTTTGACCTGCTGTATTTACTTAATCTACTTCATTTACTGTATTAGACATGTAGCCACTTTGTAAAGGGCAAAACAGTCCATATAAATGCATATTAATATGAATATGCCCTACAGATATTACTTAGGTATACACCATAATATTTTTTTTGTTGACGACAACTTTGAAAATGAAGATTTGTCACAAAAATGCTGATATAAATCCTACCAAGAGGTACTTGCACCATATTTTTCAGTTTCCAGTGATAACTGTTAACAAGTGTAGTCATGTGCCAGTGTCTGGGATACCTCAGTGTAGTATTTCTTGATTGGAAGGATGTTTGTAGTAATGACCCACTGAATAGCATTATGGATTATTCTGCCATATGTATTACAGCCAAATGTTAAACCTTTTTGGCACATTTTCTGCAATAAACTGACAAGTATACCAGCATCTGATTACTGAAAACACAAATAAATACATTCAGGACAGCATAGAATATTAGCCTATTAGATTTTCTAAGGATAAAAGACCATTTTTGAAAAATGACTGAAGTGTGGTAATTTACATAACTGTAGGTGAAATGTATTATTGAGTACTTAATCTTGTTAAAAAACTGTATACCTATTATTTAAAGTGTTTAATTACATTTAGTAGTGATATATTCCCTTCATTATATTTCGATCTCTGTCCAATTGCAATAATGAGAAACTCATTAAAATTCAATATGTAAAAAAAATTAAAAATCTCAATATTGACTAACAAAATCCAACTTTTGCTCTTTTTTTACCAAATTATTAGCTCAAAACTGTTAAAAAAAATTGCAACAACCTGTCAGTAACATCAGAGGTCATCTTATGCTATTTGGAGGGATACTGAAATTTAAAAGTTGAAAATTTAATTTTAATTTTTAATAAATTCAAAAAAAAATGTTTTTTTAATTTAATAAAATATTAGAAAATAAATAAATTAGTTTTCATATTCCTTGTGGTATGCCCATCCGTCTGTGTAATTTCACCTCTCTGGTTATAATACTTTCATCAGAATCAAGCATTTAACCGGTGTAATGTGTGAACTATATCAGGCCTCAGACCACAATTAATTTCGCTATATGTTTCTATATAGCTTAGTGGCTATAACATTTTTATTAATATCAGCAGGCCAGTGAAGTTTTGTATGTACCTTTGCCTGCATGGGGGACAACAACCCTGAAAGGACAACCCCTGTTGTCCAGCTCTTTCTCCCAGCATATTGGTTTAAAACAGACACACCCTCTAAACCAGGCCGGAGTACACACCATTTCACACCAAAAAGCACTACTTTTGCATGGGCCGGAATTAACCCCA
>NW_024536881.1:0-7434 GCF_016097555.1 Gigantopelta aegis | reverse complement strand
GGATGTAAAAACATTTGATAATTGTGGACATTTCCGTCTTTAGAGAGGAAAACCCGAACATTTTGCCATTAGTAACAGACAGGATGGCACATACCACGGTCGTTAATATACCAGTCGTGGTGTACTGACTGGACCGAGAAATAGCCCAATTGGCCCACGGACGAGATCGATCCCAAACCGATCGCGCACCAAGCCAGCGCTTTACCATTAGGATAAGCCCCGCCCCTGGACCCAAAACGAGTTCACAAGTTTTACAGGTTTGCTAGACTGTTTAAGTGTTGACACTTTATTCAAATGTAAATATATATTTCAATTGTAATGAGTTGTTTGTTTATTCATTATATTTAGTACTGAGCTGTGTCATGTTTACTACTAGTATATCTGTTTTGAGTTTACTTAAACTTCCATTGAGTCATTCAGGTTCAACTATAAACATGTATACACATTTTAATTAACATGTATACCCAGTGTATTGTCATATATATATTTCAATTGTAATGCGTTGTTTGTTTATACCATGAGTTGTTTGTTTATTTGATATACCAGTCGTGGTGCACTTGCTGGGACGAAAATTAGACCAATCAGCCCACCGACGGGGATCGATCCCACAGCGACTTCGCATCGAGCGGGCGCTGTGTTACTGGGCTACGTCCCGCCCCTAGGCTATACTAATAGAATACAAGTTAATAGCCCGTCATGTGTGGTGATTGGATGGATCCCAGGATATCTCTACTCCAACTTCTTGTTTCCCTTACATCCGATTAATATGACAGGAATTACTACACACACACACACATACACACACACACACGGACACACACACGCACACACGGACACACACACACACACACGGACACACACACACACACAAACGGACACACACACACAAACGGACACACGCACGGACACACACACACGGACACACACACGGACACACACACACACACACGGACACACACACATACACACACACGCGGACACACACACACACGCACACACACACACACGCACACACACACACACACACACACGGACACACACACACACACACGGACACACACACACACACGCACACACACACACACGCTGACACTGGTCTTATTGATAGCACTTGATTATTATCGATCTAGCGTTCTTTTAAGGTACAATTAAGTATTCTGGATTCAAACCTAGCAATTCGGAGTGCATATTATACGTATAATTATAATTGGGCGTATAATAGCACACGTGTACATTAAATGCTACACCGAATCAGCGGAACTGATCACACTCTTGGGGGGGCACTACTTGTTTATAAACAAATGAAACACTGTACAAATTAAACCCTGAGATATTTTCTGCAGTAAAAATAAAAAGTGAGGTTCTCAAGGGGGAACTGCCCCTCCTGCCCCCTTCCCCCGGAGATTACGACTCTGGAATGAATGAGTGTTTAACGACATCCCAGCACGACAAAGGCCTCGGCTGTTGGGTGCCAAACGGACTGCAGAACTGCGCTGGCATACTGAATTTTCAGGATTACACAGAAATCACCCAAGCTACGGTCTTTGAAAGTAGAAAATGTCAGTGATATAATGAACATGAAATAGGAAAAAAAGGGCCTAGTCATATCAAAGGTACCCCCCCCCCCCCCACACACACACACACCCCACATGTCGTCACCCCAGTTCCTCCCTTGTTTAGCTCGAGACCACGGTCTGCTATCACATCACCAGGACTACGATCAGTAGTAACACTGATCAATGTCTATTAACAAAAGCAGGTCATTACAATCTGACATAAGAAACGTTACCGATACTAGAACTCGAGACTGGTTAAACGAAGTTCTTAGAAAACAATTATAGGTAATATTTTAATCATATGTAATCCTGAGCAGATAGAATTGAAGTGAGATTTCTTGGAGTGTTCATCACGTAGTTGTACAGGAGAATTAAAAGTAAGTTTAATTTTACTTCCTGGTTGTAGCTTGTACTGAACAGGACGAGTAGGGGGTTGTAATGATAACGATAGTGATTGAAGGACGGAAGAAAGTATTTTATTTAACGACGCACTCAACACATTTTATTTACGGTTATATGGCGTCAGACATATGGTTAAGGACCACACATATATATATAGAGAGAGGAAACCCGCTGTCGTCATTTCATGGGCTACTCTTTTCGATTAGCAGCAAGGGATATTTTATATGCACAATCCCATAGACAGGATATATTATATACAATGTACAAAAGAATACCATAAATGTAAATTTAGGGAATTGAAATATCTCATATTTTAACCACTTGCATGTTGATTGTTTGATTACATACCTATATTCCTAGACAACGAATTATCATTAATTGTGGGTGCTTAAACGTCACAATACTATATAAAAATAAAATCCATATAAAACGTATTAACTTTTAAAGTCATACCAACTCTCATAAAAAGGATTGCTATAAATAAATTATGGAAATATATTTCTTAACATAAAGTTGTACAGAGGGGTGGGACGTAGCCCAGAGGTAAAGCATCCGCCTGATGCACGGTCGGTCTAGGATCGACCCCCGTCGGTGAGCTCATTGAGTTATTTTTCGTTCCAACCAGTGCACCACGAATGGTATATCAAAGGCCATAGTATTCGCTACCATGTCTATGGAATGGTGCATACAAAAGATCCCTTGCGGTTTTTTCTCTGAGACTATATATCAAAATTGCCAGTTGTTTAACATCCAATAACCGATGATTAATAAATCAATGTGTTCTAGTAGTGTCGTTAAACAAGACAAACTTTTAAAAACAAATTGTACAGAGTATTTAAGCTCATTTGTAATACAAGGGTGAGGACGAAATACTGGTAAAGTAGAGGTATGCAGTTTGGCCTGAAGTAATCGATACTGTATTACTAAATACAGAAGTGCGGGGTCTTCACCGTGGCTGTCCATGGGCCATTATCAAAATGGGTAACATTTTGGATCCAGGTTCTAAAGTTTAAACTTTGTTTTGTTTAACGACACAATTACATCACATATCAAAGGACAGGACAGCACATACCACATAATTTGATATACCAATCGTGGGACGCTGGCTGGGGTGGGGAAAGAAACAAGGGCAAAATCTAATCCATCTGTGTCATTTCAGTTGATAGTCACAGTGTCGTAAAAGGAGATCTCGGAATGACGTCACAACAAAAGAAAGGACAGTCGCCACGAAGAGGAAGACATTACTTAGGAGTAAACGATAATTGGCAGACTCGAAAATCTCTAGCAGAAACCAACCTGTACATGCTAGACAACAAGATTGCCTGTGACGTCACGTTCCGCGTTGGCTCAACAAGGGAGATAATTCAAGCTCACAAATTCATGCTGATCAGCCGCAGTCACGTGTTTGCCGCCATGTTTATTGGTCCAATGGCTGAAATGGGCGAGGTGGATATCCCGGATGTCGGCGTCACCATATTCAATCGGTTTCTCAGGTGAGTGATAAATATACAGTTGAACTGTTCTATCAACTTCTGTATCGGCCTCGATGGCGTCGTGGTTAAGCCATCGGACATAAGCCTGGTAAGTACAGGGTTCGCAGCCCGGTACCGGCTCCCACCCAGACCGATTTTGAACGACTCGATAGGTAGGTGTAAGACCATTAAACCCTTTTTTCTCTTACTAGCCACTAACAAACTAACTCTCAGATAGCCGAGGTGTCCCAGAACAGCGTGCTTGAACCTTAATTGGACGTAAGCACGAAAATAAGTTAAAAGGAAATGCGTAGTGGTAAAACCATCGGATTTAAGACATGTAGGTACTAAACGAGGTATCACCCATCACCACCACCATCACACACACTCATACTGAGTAACAATATAGAAAGAAAGAAGGAGATGCACGCAACGCATTTTATTTACGGTTATATGTTGTCAGACATATAGTTAAGCACCACACATATACTCTTCAAAAAAAGAAACGCAAAAGGGTACAAATGGGTTATAACTCCGATTTTATGTTTCCTACCGGTTCATGCTTTGTGAATATAAGGTCATTGCATGTCCCAAACACATTCCCACGGTTACATTCGATAAAACGCAGCTACTGTACAATAAAGTTCCAAAATGTGAATATTCGCAAAAACGCAGCCACGTGCAAACCATGTCACCACTGCACGTGCGTTGTCTGCACGTGCAACATGAACACCGACAGTATAAAAGTGCAGGGTGTTCACTTGCCTGGCCTCTGTATCTGGCCGACAGTTGACAATCCAGGACATGCCACGTCTCAGTGAACCGCAGAGAAACAATGCCATCGGCCGACTAGACGCAGGCGAATCCAGAACGGCCGTTGCCAGGGCATTCCATGTGTCCCCAAGCACCATCTCCAGACTGTGGGACCGTTACCAGCAACATGGATCAACACGTGACCTCCCTAGATCGGTCGACCACGGGTCACTACCCCCGGGCAGGACCGCTACATCCGGGTACGCCACCTTCGGGAACGATTGAACTACTGCCACCTCCACAGCCGCAGCAATACCAGGTTTTGCGCAGGATATCCGACCAGACCGTACGGAACCGCCTACGTGAGGTAGGAATTCGTGCCAGACGTCCAGTTCGAGGTGTCATCTTAACACCACAACACCGTCGACTCCGACTGCAGTGGTGCCAGATTCATCGACAATGGCCTCAACTGCGATGGAGACAGGTGTGGTTCAGTGACGAGTCCCGATTTCTGCTCCGACGTCATGATGGAAGATGTCGCGTGTATAGGCGTCGTGGTGAACGTTATGCGGCAAACTGCGTGCAGGAAGTGGACAGATTCGGCGGGGGTAGTGTCATGGTGTGGGCAGCCATCTCACACACTGGCAGAACTGACCTGGTCCACGTGCAGGGCAACCTGAATGCACAGGGCTACATTGACCAGATCCTCCGGCCACACATCGTTCCAGTTATGGCCAACGCCAACGCAGTGTTCCAACATGACAACGCCAGGCCTCACACAGCACGTCTCACAACGGCTTTCCTGCAGAACAACAACATTAATATCCTTCCTTGGCCATCGACATCACCGGATTTGAACCCAATTGATATCTATGGGACGAGTTGGACCGACGCCTCCGACAGCGACAACCACAGCCCCAGACCCTACCCGAGCTGGCAGCAGCCTTGCAGGCCGAGTGGGCCACCATCCCCCGGGACGTCATCCGTACTCTGGTTGCTTCAATGAGCAGGCGGTGCCAGGCAGTTGTCAACACACGCGGAGGCCACACCCGGTATTGACTCCAGATGACCTTGACCTTGGTGGTGTGTCCTATCACTTACTCACAATGGACTAGAGTGAATTGTGAACAATCCTGCAACATTTGGTAATTATCGGACTCACCATTCAATAATTAAATCAATTCTCCAAATGTTACGACAATGTGGTTTTGCGTTTCTTCTTTTGAAGAGTATATATTGAGAGAGGAAGCCCGCAGCAGCAATGAAAGATTAGCAGCAATGGATCTTTTATAGGCGCCATCCCACAGACAGTATAGTGCATATCACGGCCTTTGTTATACCAGTTGTGGAACACTGGCTGGAACGAGAAATAGCCCAATGAATCCACCCACGAGGATCGATCCTAGACCGACCGTACATCAAGCGAACGCTTTACCACTGGGCTACATCCCGCACCCACTGTAGATTGAGATTCATGAAACCAACCACTGTTTTACCAAATACCCATGATGCATTGCGCAGAGATATTGCCCTGATCTCGTATTATTTGTCGTGAAGACTGGAAAACAATCACCAGTAACTGTGTCCCTTTTGATATTTTTAATAGCTCAATTGTGCAAGATTGAAACAATTGCAACGTTAGTGTCTTGGCGTAACATTAGAATACTAGAATCATGTTTTAAAACAAATAGTTTATATAAAAAATGCAGTACTTAGTTATTTCAAAATAAACTACATAAAAGGTTTTTTTTGTTTAACGACACCAGTTGATTTATTAATCATCGGATATTGGATGTCAAACATTTGGTAATATTGACGTGCATTCGATAGAGAGGAAACCCGCCACATTTTTCCATTAGTAGCAAGGGATCTTTCATATGCACCATCCCACATACAGGATAGCACATACCACGGCATTTGATATATCACAAAGAACTTACATTGTACCACTCAAAGCGTGCACAGTGTCTGAATTCCCAACTAAAAACGATTGACAATACATTGTTTGGCCAGTTGTGAAAGCCGATAGCAGTAACGTGGTATGTTTTTTCTTCTTCTATTGTTAGTCGATATAACTGCAGACGAGCGGACAGGCAGTCTTACAAAGCTTGAATGCGAAGCAATCCTCACACCGTCACGCACATAACCACACACCACCTAGCAAACACCTAGCTAAAAGTAGGCCATCATGATAAACTTCGACAGAACGTCAAATGCGATTTTTTTTAAAGTAATTTCTGCCGTTGCAAATACCCAGACCAAGATACATATAGTTTTAACTGGTGTCAGTAGTCCTTATCAATGACACATTGATTGCATCTTTATAATATGACACAGAGTAAACTAGCAACACCGGTTATTTGGTCTATGTAGGTATAACTGTGTTTTGTTAAAAGCATGCCTGCAAACGCCATTTAATGAAATCTATCTAGACCTTGACATGCAATAATAGCCGTTTTTAAATGCAGTGAGCAACTTGTTACAAATATATCTTTATGTCAATGTTTTAAATTTGTTTGTTCTTTTATTTCTTTATTTCTTTTTATTTATTTCTAATCATTCTCTTTTTTTTCTCTTTTTTTCATTTCTTGATTTCTTTTAATTATTTCATTTATTTATTTAAATTACATTAGGGCATGATATTAAATGGTATAAATACTATATATAATAGAAAAAAGAATAGGATTTTTTAGGTGATCCAACCTTTTGTCAAACATTTTAATAGTTAAAGTTTGATTTTATTTAACGACCCCACTAGAACATTTTAATTTATTAATAATCGGCTGTTGGCTGTCAAACATTTGGTAATTTTGAAATTTAGTCTTAGAGAAAAAACCGCTATTTTTTTCCTTTAGTAGCAAGGGATCGTTTATATACACCATCCCACAGACAGGATAGAACATACCACGGCACATACCAGTCGTGTTGCACTGGCTGGAACGAGATTTTGTATGTATGTATGTATGTATATTATATTATATTATATTATATTATATTATATTATATTATATTATATTATATTATATTATATTATATATAATATATATATATATATATATATATATATATATGGCATGTTTGTGTACACGGATCATGTCACAATTGACTCGGATAACGTCATGCATTTGCTGTACGTGGCCAAAAAGTACAGCACAGGAAAGCTGGAAGATATGTGCCTTAAGTTTTTAGAAAAATCATTAACAGCTGAGAACGTTTGCACTATTCTGGAACAAGCCAATTTCTTTAACAAA
>NW_024536880.1:0-7791 GCF_016097555.1 Gigantopelta aegis | reverse complement strand
TTTAAATTTTAAACTGTTCAGGTGATATTTTTAACAGTATAGCTATATCACGAACTAGTGGTATGGTAGCATTTCATCATCATATCATTATTATAAAAGCCACACCCACTCTAAATGGATCTCTTGCAAATCTTAAAGCTATCATTTATTTGCGATAATGATGGGACATGGATCACTCAGCTTATGTTTCTAGTAAAAATGAGGAATTACCAAGTGGAGTAGTTATTTGTTAGTACAGTGTACCAATAACCTATTCAAAACCAGTTTAAAAGTACCTAAGGTAATGAGAAAGGGTCATAGACACATTGTGATGAAATTAATCATTGATGATCTGATTTTGGAGAACTGATCGAATCCAAAACATCAACATGTCAAAGTACTTGTAATAGAAAAGAAGCTTGGAGGAGCAAACTAAGAAAAATATTAACCCAATCTGGAAGATAACTTCTCTCTCTCCTTTTAGAGATATTATATAATATAATATAATAATTAGCATATGTTGCTATAGTTTTGTGTTATCATAGCAGACAAGCCCTTTTTATTCCAGGAAATAAGGGTCTCTCTCTGTGTGACTGTGTCAGTGGTCCTTAAACCCATTGTGAACTATTAACCAATGTGTCCACTATTTAACCATTGTAAAACTATTAACAAATATATCTACTATTAAACCAATGTACCTATTAACCAATGTATCTACTATTTAACCAAAGGTACCTGTAACCAATGTATCTATAGAGTTTAACCATACTGTACCTATTAACCAATGTATTACTACTTTAAACTAATGTACATATGTAACCAAGGTATCTACCGATTTTAACCAATGTATCCCCATAAACTAATGTATCTACCATTAATTTTAACCCAATGTACCTATTAACCAATGTATCTACTATTTAACTAAATAGTACGTACCTATTAAAACAAATGTATCTACTATTTAACTAATGTTACATATTAACCAATGTATCTACCATTTAACCAATGTACCCATTAACTAATGTATCCTACCATTAATTTTAACCAAGTGTACCTATTAACCAATGATCTACTATTTAATAATGTACGTATTAACCAATGTATCTACCATTTAACAATGTATCCTATAAGACCATGTGGTATCTACCATTTAACCAATGTACCCATAACTAATGTCTATCATTTAACAAATGTACCTGTTGACCAATGAATCTACCATTTCACAAATAGTAGACTAAGATATTATTAAATTTTTTTTCTAGTCAAAGTTATTTACCAATGGCACTACAATTAATGGTGGTTACAAGACTCCATACAATAAGAAATGTGAGATATGACAAGATGCTTACTCATATGAGTAATGGTTATATCAAGCTCTTAACATTGAGTACAAGAATATTTTCATCTTGGCTGTTGATGGACTAACATTTTGGTATCATCCGACAGGTATTATCCACAAAATATTTGAGAGAGTAAGATTGTGACACTACATTACATAATTAACAACTCATACACACTTGTTACAACTTTAGCTTTAAACCTAGTCTTCCTATACCAGAAAAATGGACAAAAAATTACAGTAGAATCCTTGTAGGTAAGGTGTCAGTAATCATTTTGTCGCAACTAACAAGACATTTGAACAGAGAGACTACATAGCTGTCCATTGGTGTATACTAGCAGTAAAAAACATTATGATACTTCAGTACTTCACAACATCTAATAATGTATTATATGTGATGAAAATGACGTTAGATTGGTTTGAAGTCTTCTATACAATATAGTACTCTGCTTCGCTCAAGTCTTTATAAAAATATACTTGTCTCATGCTTTTTTCATTTCCCATTAGTTGGTGGTTTGTGGTACGGTTTTTGCTCGAATGTCTCCTGTTCAAAAAGGACAAATTAGTCTCGCCTTAATGGATGTGGGTAAGTGTCATGGTGATGGTATATCTGTAGTCTGGTAACAAAAGGATAAAATTTTTAAAGTTTTTATTTCCACTTCTGTGTATTTTTGATATGGTGTTGCAATGTGTGGAGATGGAGCCAATGATTGTGGAGTAAGAATAAGTACATAAACATGTGGTGGATTAATTTTAACCTTTAGGATTGAATAAGAAAACGGCTCATGTTTGGTATATCTCTCTCCGAGTCTGAGGCTAGTGTTGCGAGTCCCTTTACATCAAAAACTCCTAACATCAAAGCTGGTGTCCCTCCTGGCTATAAAGTAGGAATTGAAGACTTATGAATTTGCTTAATATGCCCCCTCTCTCTCTCTCGTCTCCAGGGAAGGTGCGTGCTGCTCTGTAACTAGCCTTTAGTGTCTTTAAGTTCATGGCTCTTGTATAGTCTGACAGAATTCACTACAGCTGCTATTCTTTTATGCTGTAATATAATAAAATATATTATAACTGTATGACTTTATAATTATTGATATTTCTAGATTGAGTCTAATATGGGAACTTTGAATATTTTTGTATTGGTATATTTGAATTATTAGTTTGATTCTTGGCCTTTGCTCTTTGTTCAGTAAGTCTATCTAAACTCATGTCGAGTGCACTTTTATATACTCTCCTCTTCTCAGTCTCTCTCTCTCAGCACTGTCCACCACACACACATACACACAATACAGTGGGACTAACTGGTCCTTACTCCTTATCTGGTTAAAAGGAGGCCATTGGGCACTTTTAGCTGGTGTTCATGTCTTTCTGTCAATACTTACATCAAACTGCTATCAATGTTAGCTGGTCACTTGGGATTTCTTCTAGAGCTTCTAGTAAACAACATTGGTAGGAACAACACACTATGATCATCACCTCATTGCTCAAACTGGTCAACTTTGGACCAAGTCAACTTTTTCACACTTTAAGGAGCCAAGCTGAGGATCAAAGTTGATTCAGTGTCTCCATTTCTGTTTAAACCACTTATAGTGAAACCTGTACAGTCTTAGTAATTCAACTCTCTAGGTTTACACGTCCATTGCATAGGTACCGTCTCGAAAACATAGTGAGAACATTGTCTGTTGGGAGAGAATACGGCAGTCTCACAGTATCTATATTTCAATATATTGCATTAGCTGTGGCATTCAGCACAGCTGCCCACCTGCACGCTATGTATCGCAAACCACTCTATACAAACTGTAAGTCAGATCTTTGTAAAGCCAACCTTCTACCTTTATTTCTATTATCAGTATGGTTCATGGGGTGTCCTGGCTGTTCTCAATTCTGCTAATTTTATATATTACGGCTTTAGCTCCTTCCAATTGGTTGGCCTTGGGTATGATCGACTATATCTCATGTGTAGTAATGATTAGCTTTCTTTTTTTGTCTAGTTCTGGCTAATTTTCAAGCTAAAACCTTCACCTTCTCTGCTGTTCAGAGTGACTGTTGTTGAACGGGAGCTGTCAACTTTATTTTGGCTTACTTCTTAGAGGTCAGTTTTCCCATTGGTCTGAGGTTTGTTAACTCTTATTACTCTCTGTCTCTCTCTCTCCGTTTCAGGGTTATATCTTTACCAGTTCATTGACATACACAATACTGCGCCGATCATACTGATGTAAACGTCAGCCCAGAAAATCGTTACAAACATGTTTTACGATTAGTCAAAGAAGACATTCAATGGCCACCTCCTTTGCCCACTAGCTATCTCTGCTCATTGCTAAACAATTTTTGAATAGTTTTTCCTTTGAATTCGATATCATGTTTTCTTTCTCTTATGATAATTTTTTTCTCATGTGCTAAAATATATAACTATTATTCTGTCATTATAAGTATTACTTTCAATAACTATATGTTTACTTTTATAGTTTATGCTTTCTTGTACCTTGTACCTTGTACTTTGGTGATAATTATAGAAGTTAATAAAAAATATTTAAAACAAATGAGAGTATATGTATAGGGCATGACTGCATGTATACATAATCTTGCATAATTATATAAATATTTTTTTATACTATTTTATATGTTTATTAGTAATACACTTAGGATGTATGCATTATGGCCTTGCATTGCTATAATTCCAATGTACTGTAAATGATGATATTTAAAACTTGTTATCTTTACAATGGTTTGTCCCAATAATTATTGGTTCCTGTGGGACACTGAAAATTGCAGTGCACACAGTATCAAGTAATGGTTGTTATAGTCAAGGAAGTTTTGCACTATCACAGGAAAAACTAATTGATATATGCTACAATTATGGAAAAAAAATTGGATATACTGCCCTTGTACACATGCATGCAGAGTTTTGAACATGTAATGTAATATGATTTTTCCCCGTTATAAAATAATTAGTTAAGTCCCATTCTCAAGTATATATATTATGAAGTAGTTGTATATGTGTGTGTATGTTATGTAATCTACGAACTCAGAACGGATAAAGTATTTTATATACAATTGAAACCACATTTGTTCAAAGGGTATTGTCCAGGTTCGCCTACTCCAGGTTTGTCTACTCAAATTTTAATACAATAGTACATTTTGCCCACAGATGCTGGTAATTGTAATTAATAGAAATCTTGAATTTTTTTATTGTGATTATTATTCAAAAAAAATTGAATAAATCTCATTGTAAAATACACAAAGAGGTTGCAAGACCTACCTAAATTTCATAAGATCTATTGACTTCTTGGATCAATTAAAAACATACTTTAATGAGTTAAGCAAATGTATATATAAATACAATATACATTTCAAGGTAGATTTAGAAGTAATGTAATTTCTGTATCAGACTATGTAGCAGCCATGTCTCAACACATAAAACTTATGAACTCTTTAATCTTTATTTTCCTTAAGCATTAAATAGTACTATTTTAATCATCAAATACCTTTAAACTCCTTCATCATCATTGTCATTACTTAGATTGTCAGTTTCCTTGTCTTGTAATTTGTAAATCCGCAATGTTTGTTTAATTAGAATTACGGTATCCGTAGACGAAACCGTTCGAACTCGACAAAACTCTTTCAAGGGGGAGCCTATACAATCAGGTAATCATCTGAATGGTCCAGTCAGAGAGGAATGTTCTGTTAATTGCTCTATCCAGTTATAGTATCAATATAAGCAATTTGGCCTCATCAACATCATAATTAAATATCTCCTCTGCTCTAAAAGGAAACTTTGAAAAGCATCACTGGAATATTGTCAACTTAAAAAACTTGTCTCTCCATTGGATGATGGCTATTACTGTTACTAGTTGGAGGTATCATTATTGGTGCAATAGATTTAGTTGCTTCTGATATTACTGGTGTTGACTGTTGGTATTTTCATCTACTGCAAGAAGAAAAGTACAAAGTATTCAAACACTGCACGAGGGTAAGTAAGTAACTATACATTTATAATTATCCATGTATATATGGGATAAAAAGTAAATACAGAAAGTCAATAGTGGAATGACATATTTCAAATAGTTACACTCCAAAGTAGGATTTATAGTATTAATTTTACATTTTAAGTATTTATCAATTCTCATTTCATAAAACTAGTCCTTTGCATGATACTTATTATGAGGATTTTGCCCTTTGTATTGTTGACATGCATACAATTCTGCTAAAGGGATCATAAAATTTATGAATGAGAAACAACACACCATATATGTATGAAAATGTAAAGTGAAAATCATTTTTACTGAAATCTCAAAGTAAACAGCTGTATATTGGTCTATGGTCATTCCATTATATAGCTGTTAATAGTGTTACTATACCAACAGATGCTAATATACCAACAGATGCTAATATAGAGGTTAAATGTAAATGCAGCTTATATCAACTTCAAGTATCATCATCCTCTATTGTTAATAATTCGATTACTTCAGCCACAGTAGAATAAACTATAAATAATATAATATCATATAATAAAAACATTGTAGATTGTATTATAATCTATATGATTTAGTCTGTCATTAAAAATAAATAATTAATCATCATTTTCATTACAGTCCCATTCAATTATGTTGTCATTTTTCCTGTCAACTAGTTGTTTATATGATATTAAATGTTGACATTTTTGTATAATAAAGAAAACAAATGTCATTTCCCACTAGTGGACAATACTGATGATAAACCCTAATGTTATAGACAGCTCTTATTGGTATAGGGCACCGTTTATGTCAAAAGTCGAATGAATTCAATGGTATAGTTAATTAACCATGTTATTAATTACTTTTTAATTGCGTGTTATTTATTATATAATTGCTATTGTTTACTAAATAATGAATGATAATTTTTCCAGTTTTGACACTCAAACGGTGCACCTACATTATTTATTATTCATATAGCATAAGTGTGAAAATCAATTACATGTCTTACTTATTAATAACTAGATACAAAGTAACTATAAACATCTCTAAAAAAGGAAGTAATATAGAGATGATTAGATATTAGTTCAGTTCTTGTACTTGATGTTGTAGTTTAATGCTAACAAAAACTATAAAGTATGAAAACACGATGAACTATGAACCAATGCAGAGTTGCAGCTGAATTGTAATATTTACTAGTATATCATAACACACAATACAATCTTCATTTTATATGTCCCATAAAACTGGAGGAGTCATGAGCCACTAAAATATATAGATTAATGTCCTCACTGTACGGCAGTGAGATTATCAATAACATTAGTTAATTTTACCACTATAGTTCAGGAACGAGATACAATAATAATAACCTACATTATAACTGATCATTTATACTACTTTCTATATTTACTAACAACACTTTTTGTCAAAGGCTTGTGGAATAAGATTTAGTAATACGTATTAAGGATTCGTGAACTCATTAAATATGATTAACGTGTCAGTGAATATTAATACAATATAGGATGAATGGCAGATTTTTCCAGCAAAATTGTTTCGTAATTCAAAATCTTTGATTATATAAATTTTAACAGAGATAGGGAATGGTGAAAAACACCAAAAGAATAGTTCCTAAAAACAATTACACATTCAATTAATACAAAAGAAAAATTCATTTCGTTTGTGTTAATGCAATGAAAAAAAATGATTTCCTAAGGATCTATGACAGGAGACCATAATAATAGACGAGTGCCTACATTACAAAAGAAAAGAAAGAATTAATTTTAAACTGTTCACAGGTATTTCTATGTGTTGGCACTTCTTATCTCTCTATCTGGTTGTCTCTGTCTCTATCTCGCCTCTCTGTTTGTCTGTTTGGTTCTCTCATTCTCTCTCCTCTTTTTCTCATGATGGTGGTTATATCACCTTTAGGTTGTTGGTAAATCATTCATGATAGTGAGTAAGGCGTCCAGGATGCATCTAAGCCCAGCCCAGTTGGGTATCGACAACCACTACAATTTTGTGGAATAAATTTACAACCTCCCTCCCTGTAAAAAAGGAAATACATGTAAAGATATTTAACTATGTACAAGAACTATGAATAAATCTATAATTTGGGATATTTTGATCTAGTCCTTCATTTATTTCAATCACTGTTATGGAGGTAACCTACAATAACATGAATAGGTTTCAGACATGTGTCTTCTCAGTGTATACATGATCTTTTGGTATACTACTAATATCATTTGTTATTAGAATACTCGTGGTCAATGGTCCCATGTGTGTTAGTGCAAAACCCTAATTGTAATCGTGGGATGAGTCTATGATGACGGTCGAAGCAAGATCCGTTGGCTTGTGCTGATATTTTAGGACACTTAAATGAAAGCTCCATTTTCCCTATAAAAAAAGATTTTGTTGAGAAAATGGATAGAGAAGAGATAGTACGAACAACTTACTTCGATATAGTACAGGAAACACTTTTAATTTGCATAGGTACAACATATTTTGCTAAAAATTAACCATTGTTTC
>NW_024536879.1:0-18299 GCF_016097555.1 Gigantopelta aegis | reverse complement strand
CTACTTGCCACTTGCCTACATGCTTCGCATTGCCAGCTGTCAAACTTTGAACACATTCAATGTAGTGTCCTACATAAATGTTTATTCTATTGTTAGTTTTAGTACATTGGTTCTATTTTAAAATCTCTACATCTATTTACCATACTATGTTCATTATGTCTCCTTTGTCTCTGTTTAGAGGACATTAAAGAAGACAGAAGAAGCTAAAAGGACAAGCTGAGAGTCAAAGGTAATAATTTTATTTATTTTTGTACTTTGTTACATACATAAAAAGAGGCTGGTCACAAAGTTGTTTTTGTGTAGTCTACTATAGTCATCATGTGACATGTTCTATAGATATGTAAAGGTTTATAATTTATTAGTTTATTCCTCAAAGACTTTTAGACAATACAACACTCTGTCTGTGGGTAGATGTTATGTCTTCGTGTTTATATGTGTCACTAGACACTCTGACAATAAGCAGGACTCATAACCATAGATTTAGAGGTTTTTGCTGTCCCCATTCTCAATGGCTATCTCATTTTGAGGGTATCCGTTAATATCTGGTTCATCTACAAATATTGGACTACACTAATAAAAATGAGGAGTATGAAAATATAAACACGTAACATGTTCTTTGTAAATTTAACCAAGCTATCCTACTTGGCTCTACTTACATGTAGTATCAGATGAAACGATGTATCCCTTAACTGTAGTACATGTGGTTAAAAGTATGTGTTCAAGGTAATTGTCAGAGAAGGAAGTCTGAATTTCCCCTTTAGTAAACAAATGATAATCTATCATAATTCTTAGTTGAATGAGTGGGTGGATGGCTAACATTATTATTATTGTTTAACGTGGCATGAACAGAGCATATTACTTTGTACAAAATCGTCTGCATTTATGCTATAATGCACTTAAGTTGTAACTGCATTGTGTAATATGATCATTAGCCACAAATGTTGATCTACTCTATTGTGTTATCAATTATACCCTTTGTACTAGGAAGCATAATGTCAACATCCCTCTTTACAATGACTCCTAAAAAAAACCCTTTATGGTGGACTTCTAAGAACTATCCTCAGTAGTAATAAATTTTTCCTACATCCAATAATGTCAGATTAACTTGTCTATTCCAGTCTGGGAGGATTTAGTCAGGATACAAGTGGGTACATGTAGTTCTAGTTTCAGGGAAGTGGTTCGTTTACTAATATAGAGTTACAAGAGATGGTGGATTGCCAGATATAATAGTGAGAAAGGAAGTAATTGCAGACATCATTCAATTTATCGCCTAATATGATGTTGTTTTTGCTGATGTGGGTATATGTGCTAAATTAGTTACAATGCATAAGTCAAGTGAGTTTAGATCATAAGACCATTGTTCCAGATTATGACTATTTGTAGTGAGTGATGCATGTAATGATGAAATAGTTGAATACTAAATTAGTTACAATGCATAAGTCAAGTGAGTTTAGATCATAAGACCATTGTTCCAGATTATGACTATTTGTAGTGAGTGATGCATGTAAATGATGAAATAGTTGTAGATGTCATATGATAATAATCTAATGCACTAAACCAAAACACCTTTTGTTGTTAGTGAAGAGTAATTTGTTTAGTCTTTATGAGTCCACAATTGGAGTAATAATAGTGGGTCATGAAAAAGATGTATTGTTTTACAGGAAAATGGTGATTCATCAAGAATATTTTTTGATATGGTT
Source organism: Gigantopelta aegis (assembly GCF_016097555.1). Classification (NCBI taxonomy): domain Eukaryota; kingdom Metazoa; phylum Mollusca; class Gastropoda; order Neomphalida; family Peltospiridae; genus Gigantopelta; species Gigantopelta aegis. The sequence continues at coordinate 16,599 of NW_024536879.1, read as the reverse complement.
ATAGCATCAAATTTTATAGCAATTTACATAATGCTATTATTCACATGCATTATTCCCATTGCTGCCATCTAATAACCACGCCCATTTACCACGCTAATTACTATGCCCAAATACTGTTCCCATTACCACACCTAGTACATATGTGCATGACCAGCTGTGTATTTTGTCTCTTCCAAACATAGCATATGTCCATTTGGATTTTTCAATTCATCCATATTGTCACTCTATCCATCCATTGTATACAATATCTATCTATCATTAATTGTTTATATATATGTGTATTCCTTTACATAACTATATATTTATATATCTATATATGTAGATAATTATCTCATTATTTTCTCTCTCCATCCTTTTTAGTCCTTCTGGCAACATTAACGCTGACAAATATTTCCTCCCTCTTGAGTTAGCCTTTCGTAGTAATATTCCTCGTGTTGTCAATGTATCTTTGGACTGTGTTCAAGTATGTTACATGCATGCGTGTTTATTGTAGAAACATGTCTGAATGTTCCCTACACACTAATATGCTAATATTATTGTAATGATGTTAGTTAAAGGATGTTGAGAATGACAAAATATTAGCACTAGAAATGTATTCAATTTATCTAATAGTAATCTGATAGTATCCTTATTAAATGAACTGGTTGCAGCAGCATTATCCAATGTTACTATTGTATACCTTATACCTCACTACAATACCTTTGTAACATATCCTGGGCTACTGGAAAAAAATACATTTCACTTGTAAAAATCATCCTAAGATTATTATGGTGGTACCGTTATTGCTGTAAGGACTGTACTTTGCTAAGTTAATGACTAGAAAGATAAGAAAGTTGTGGTGCACTCAAAGACGTTTTTGCAGAAGTTTTTGAGCCTTGATCAGTCACGCCAAATTTGAAGTACATTCATTCAGGGTTTCATTTAGAGGGGGGGGGCATTTGCCCCCCCCCCCTTTGGAAATTAGGTAGCCATTTTTTTCAAGGGGTAATTGGATGTAATGAATATAGAACTGAAACTCAACACAAGGAGTATACAGCATAAGATAACCTTAGACTAAACACAAGGAGAATGTACAGTTTTAGCCAGTAGTCTATGGGTGTTAAATTACTCCTAAATGCCTTATCAGCACCTGGTCTATAGGTGCTAAGTGTCTTATCAGCACCAGAAATATGGTCATCTCGTCATGTCATTTGAAAAAGCACAAATGGTCTGAAAATGTGCCAGAAGCAATCTCAGAGGGTCTAAAATTAAAAAATTTTCTGGGGGGCATGCCTCCAGACACCTCTAGAGGGTGCACTGTCACCCGCAGTCACTTTGCCCCCCCCCCTAAATTTTCTCTAAGTATTATTTTGCCCCCCCCCCTTTGTCCATTTTTCTAAATGAAACCCTGCATTCATGGTGGTTACTTTAATCCATGTTAATTTCATTTGTTGGCTTCAAAATCACATATAACAATATAATAAAACAAACTGAGTAACATGTGGTCCTGAACAAAAACTCACATGGGCACTTTCAGCATGCCAACCAGAATAACTGGTCACACTTCATAGAACTTACCCATGATGTGTTTTCTATAATTGCATGCAAGAAAAACGTCTAGTGTATAATTACGTCCCATATAAACATGTCTTGTACATGTACATGTATGTGCACAACTAAAATAAACATACGACCACGATATATTGTTATTTCCCACTTTCAGTGAGAGAAGTCAGTTTTCTATGAATTCTGTTTTCAACTGATCTTGCTAAGTGAACATCCTACTCATTCCCATATACTGGAAGTCTGTTTACTGACAGAATAATTACATTTCAATTTTTTAATAATGTTTTTGAGTCTATGAGTCTGCCATTTTTTGTACTGCTAACTTCTAAAATAAATACTGATCATAATTTTAAAAATCATCCAGGGCTGAGAGAATGCATAAATGCTGGAAGCAAGCCAGCTACATTAAAAGAAGCTTCATAGCTCAATCACCCAACCCAATCATTTTAAATCATTTGCAGTAATGACTCATTGGTTACTATGTGTGTCGGTAGCAATCTTATAAGACTTAAGTTTATTTTTGTACTCTTAATTGTTGTATACAACAATAAAATAAAAAGAATGCGATAAAACACACAACATATATATATATATATATATATATATATATATGACCACAACATACCATGTGGTCAAAAACAATTATAATAGTGTCTGTAGATTGTTGTCAATCAGACAATTAAAAGAAACAAAGTAACTTAGAAAAATTGTAAAGTTTGCTTTCTTTTGTGTTACACAATCATACTATATCTTGCTTGTCTGTGACCCATTAACCCCCCCCCCCCCCCCCCCCCCCCCCCCCCCCCCCCCCCCCCCCCCCCCCCCCCCCCCGCCCCCCCCCCCCCCCCCCCCCCACAACTGGAGCTAGTACAATATACAAACCTAAAACCCCCCCCCCCCCCCCCCCCCCCCCCCCCCCACCCCCCCCCCCCCCCACCCCCCCCCCCCCCCCCCCCCCCCGCCCCCCCCCCCCCCCCCCCCGCCCCCCCCCCCCCCCCCCCCCCCCCCCCCCCCCCCCCCCCCCCCCCCCCCCCCGCCCCCCCCCCCCCCCCCCCCCCCCCCCCCCCCCCCCCACCCCCCCCCCCCCCCCACCCCCCCCGTGGGGGTTCCAAAAACACCCCCCCCCCCATCGTGGCCCCCCCCCCCCCCCCCCCCCCCCCCCCCATGGGGGTTTTTTTCAATTCCAGAACCAATTAAAAAAGAAACAAAGTAACTTTAGAAAACCCCCCCCCCCCCCCCTCTGATTGTATACCAATGTTTTGTTAGTACATCATTGATTCAATTTTTTGTTTGATAAATATTGTTTTTTTGGAAAATGTAATGTTTTTTAGAAACTAGTAGCATATGGACTATTGAGGGGTGAATCTGTTGATCCAGACAATCCTGATAAAACATCTTATTGATCGTATTATTGATACTATATGTGGATGTTTTTGTTGGTGTACAAACAGACGGAGGGAGTACAATTACAAATTATCAAGGTAACGAAGTAAATTGTCCTTGTTTTGTTAATACCTGCCAAAATCTTCCTATTTAAAATTATGGTTTATAAATAACTAGTAAATATATGGTAATTTGTTGTTGTTTTCATGTTTTGTAATGTATTGTATAACTATGATCATATAACTACTGTGTAATAGCAGGTATTATTGGCAGCTGAAATAATTTGACGGTTTGCCATCAAAATAAGCAAAATTAAAATTTGGCGATTCTTTTTGTGGTAAGGATGTGCACTGTTCTCCCTCATTAGGCAGGACATTCTCTTTGTGAAATACCTAAGTAACGCCATTTACGTAGCGGCTAGCAGATGGGGATCATGTACAGGGAGACATGAAAAATTATTGACGATTTGTTGCAGACCGTCAATACGCCAAATTTAATTCGCCGCAATAATACCCACTGTACAAAGTATATCAGATATACAAATGTACAGTTTGTTTGTTTGTTTAATCTTCTGCTTTCAGTTTTTTTGGTTTTCATATACTTTTTTATGTACATATCAGTTGAATAAACATACATTTATAGCAAACATCAGTTTTTTTTTTTTTTTTTTTTTTTTTTAAGATAAGCATGGTAACCATCTGAACCCATTTCCTCTATATTTTTAAAACTTATATTAGTCTCTATCCTGTACATTGTAGTATATTATTTATCCACTATAATATATATATATATATATATATATATAAATACACCACCATGCTGAATATTTGTAAGAGTTCACTATATATATATTATATATATATATATATATATATATTATATATATACACCCACCATGCTGAATATTTGTAAGAGTTCACTATATATGTATATATAAATACACCACCATACTGAATATTTGTAAGAGTTTTCTATAGAGTGGTATATGTGTTATCACTGTCAGTATTCACTGTGCATATGTGTATTATATACATGTACTTCATGTTTATTTTAAGAGAATTATTTCTCCACACTGAGTGCATTTGTTTATCTTTGATTATATTTGCTTATGGAATTTGGTGTCGTAAGTGCATTTCCTTCTTCAGAGTTATGTCCTTAGAATAAAATCAACTTACACTCACTCTTTCTCAACCACTAAATCCACACATGACCTCCTTAAAATTGCCATTTATGAAATGTTTTTAATAGTAGTGGTGTTGTTATTAACTGTACAAGGGAATTTATTGTGGCTTTGAGTTAACATACACAAGTTGACTTTGTACCAAGTAATTTTGATTTCATGATCGATGATGGGTTATTTTTATTAACAATACTATGTTTTGTTGGCTCCGTTACACTTAAATCATATAGCCACACCTCTTTCTTTTAATTTACCTTTATTATAGTGACCACTATATCATAATTGCAGCTTGGGAAATGAAAAGACTAAATGTTAGCCTTTAACTGTGTGAAGATTGCAAAAGTTAATTGTTACTAAGTGTGTAGATAGTATTTGACCAACTCCAGAGCCTTGAGGGCCAACACTGAAACTTTTATGCTCATAGAAAGCACATGTAATTTACTCTTGACCTTGTATGTTATATGAAAACATTTAAGAAGCAGGAAATTAATGTTGATATATTTAGAGATATTGTATGACATTGATAGAATTTGGTAATATTTAGGGATATCATTTAGTGACATTCATTGTTTGTCAGTGATAATTTAGGGGATATCATTTAGTGACATACATTGTTTGTGTCAGTGATATTTAGGGATATCCTATTTAGTGACATACATTGTTTGTCAGTGATTTTTAGGGATATCATTTAGTGACATACATTATCATTTAGTGTCATCATATCAGTGATATTTCTCCATATGACATTAGTCATATTTGGTATCTAAATATTATGCCATTGATGGCAAACATGAAGTAGGGTCAAAAAAAAAACAGTGAAAGTTTGGGGAATACCCCCCACTTGTTTGAGTGCTGTTTTATTGTTGGGACTACAGTCATGGATATAGTTATAGAAGTACAAACTGTCTGTTACATATTGTCAAGTTCTTAAGTTCATAAAAACATACAACTGTATTTGTACACCTGTGTAATCAATATTGAATTCTTATGGCTCCCTCTCTCTCTCTCCCTCTCTCCCTCCCCCTCTCTCTCCTCCCCTCTCTCTCTCCCTCTCTCCCTCTCCCCTCTCTTTTCTCTCCCTCTCTCTCTCCTCCTAGGCCTTACTAACTATTCTTACTTCAAACAATGTGGAAGTTCATGGTGGTACTGTTTCTTCAAGCTGTTCGTTGTTGCTATAATATATTTTTAGCTAGTCGTAGTCCTATAAATCAAACTACAGCTAAAGCCAGTTTAACACAATCATTAGCACCTTGTTTCAAAAACCTAGAAAATGAAGAGGTACAACTATTGTCTATTGAAGTTTTTAAAGTAATTTTAATTGTAAGTGTCTTATAAAAATTTGTAATAATTGTATTCCCTAAGTAATTGTAATGAACCACAATTACATCAAAATTTACAATTTATTGGGAAAACCTGACCCTTGATTATGAATACAATTTAAATTTATATTTTCAATGTTCAATGTTTTTAATCCAAACACAGCTATTAGAAATAAGACCCTTGTCTTTTGGCATAAGTAATGGTGATGGTAATGGTAATGGTGATGGTAATGGTAATGGTGATGATGATGGTAATGGTAATGGTGATGGTGATGGTGATGGTAATGGTAATGGTGATGGTGATGGTGATGGTATTGATAATAATAATGGTAATGTTAATGACAACGGTGATGGTAATGGTAATGGTGATGGTGAATATGGTGAAATGGTCTAATTGTAATGGAAATTGATTACATTAAGGCTGTAATGGACACACCACTGTTACCTATTGGATAAGGATGGACAGACAGATAAATGGATAGATGGACAGATGATTTGATGATGAATTTGATGGATAGACAAAATGGAGAAAATATAGTAAACAGATGACTAGATAGATAATGGACATCAAATTAATTGAATTTTTTTTATTAGTCCCTTACAAGTGTATGGCTCGTGAACGTATTGGCAATGTCATATCCAACTCCGCCCCAAGTCACTCAGAAAACAATCAGATACATCCTCTCAATCACAGACAGGATTCCAGATTTAGTTGAACAAGAAGATAGAAGACTAAGCATCGTAAACAAGATCCAGAATTAGCACGATAGCTTTAAACTTGTTTGAACAAGTTTTAGCTAAAGTTGTTGGCTGAAGAAATGTATGAGGATACCATCTTCATATGTTGGAAGACAAAGAGACGGACGAGAAGAGAAAGATGAGGTAAAATATAGTCCCATTTTACTCACTAGCATACATCTACAATTCTACATATATCATTGGATATACCATTACATGTAGTTTGTAATGATTTATTTCCATTTATTAATGGCATGGAAATTGAATGTTTGGGTATGAGGCTTTATATTACATGTGTTTTGATTGTATGTTATCATCTAGTTGTCTTCTGAGTTTACTGTTAGTATAGCATCAACACACAGTAGTGCTTTTGATGACATGAATCTTTACATTCAACACTCTCTGAAGTACGAGATCCTTCTCCTCATCCTCAGGTATAGATGAGTACAAGCTATGTCACTATGTAATTTCTCACTTACTCATTTGCTCTCTCACACACACACACACACAGACTCCTGCTCTAATTAAAGGTAATCTCTCAGTTTCGACATATTTTTACCAAAAAGACTGTTTCCGTGCTCGTGGTTTTTAGTTCGACTCTCTGTACAGCTTTCAATGAAGAATGTTACTGATATTCATGACCCAAGGTAGGAGGAGGTGTGGCTACATAATGACCCTCATGTAACTTAAATTACATTAAGTTGATCATTTAGACAAAATGATTTTTTTCAATCTTCCCTTTAGATCTCACGAGCGTCGATCCAAAGTGATTAGTCTTTGAAATTAACTTCTGTCAATTTTTGGAGAACTCTGGTCCAGTATTTCGTACTGATGAGGGTGTTTATAGGTGCTAATTAAACATCACTTGTGTGTGGCATTATCTAAAAAATGAGTGTCTAGTGTACCTGAAGTGGTTTGAATTATCACTGTCCCCCTATATTTTTTGGCGTTGTTCTCGGGGGTCATTCAAAAGCTCATTTGAAAAATGCAAATTGTAGGTACAATGTGCACATCCCAATATCACAATGCAGCATATATACTATGTCTCCTCTCTCTCTCGCCTCTCTCTCTCTCTCTCTCTCTCTCTCTCCACAGGTATTCTTTCAAGGAATTATTTCCTAATTTCTAGAAACTTCAACTAGTTCTTTTCATTAAAGTGGTTGGTATTACAGCACTCATGAGAGTTTGTCAATGGTAATGTATATTAATACTAATTTAGATATTGCATTCAATATAATGTGCAATATAACTGTAGTTTTGTAATGTAGGTATATTTCTAAATAATTTTAGATATTGCATTCAATATAATGTTACAATATAACTGTAGTTTGTAATGGTAATTATATTATAAATAATTTAGATATTAGCCTTCAATATATGTACAAATAAACTGTAGTTTGTAATGGTATTGTATATTATAATATTTAGATAATTGCATCAATATATGTACAATATAACTGTAGTTGTTAAATGGAAACCTGTATTATATTATCATAATTTAAGAATAATTGCATTCAATGATAATGTACATATACCTTGGTATTGTAATGGTATGTATAGTTATAAATAATTTAGATATTTGTATTTCAATATAACTGTACATTACATTCCCTAATTAAAAGGGTTTCTGATAGGCAAATAGTAGTCAATCTCTCTCTCTCGCTCTTTCAATGCTCAAGTAAAGTGTACATTTTCTAATTATGACTGTGATCTCTCTCTCTCTCTCTAATGCTATAGTGGGGATCGCGTTGTAACTGACCTTAGTCGAATAGGGACAATGTCGACAAGCTGTGGAATTGGGAGCCCTCCCCTTCAGGAAAGGAAAATAAGGTTTAAGGTAAAATAAATATGAACAAAAAGGTTCAAAAATTTATCTAGAGTCTGTTAATTACCCCTTGTAAATATCGGTTTCGTTTTATTTATTAACCCTTTTTTGACAGGGTCCCCTGGAGTGTTTTATGAGTTAATTTAAAGTGGTTTATGGAAAGTGGAGTAGAGAGTTATATATTTGATCCATCAACTTACTGGGATTAAATGCTGTATCCCCTATCACTGGTACACACTTAAAATAAATTGATAGACGATGGAGCAGTGGAATATAGATGGAATGAGGGATATTTGAATGGACATACAAAATAACAATACAAGGTTTTGACAGATAGACAAATCATTAAACCTGTTCGTATGTCTGGTTTTCTAACACGAATTAGGTGAGGGAGTGGAGTTGGTCCCAACTCAACATTCTTAAACCACACATCATAGAAGAAGGTCAAACATAATAAAGTGAAGCAGGCACCATTCCCATTGCTGAGGCCGAGGTACTAAGTGTATCTGAAGGCCTAATGGCCACAGATAGTCCAGAACAAAATTTGAACACAAAAGTTAATGAAAGAGAACATGGAGAAATGAATTAAATGTTAGTTAGTAGAACAAAATAGATAACTCTAATTAAATAACTTAATGGCATTTAACACCAAATGTAGTTTACGAGGAGTGAACACGTAAACAATCACATACATGTACATGACATATTTATTAATACATTTAATTACTATATAACTAATATATGACTCATATCCTTAAAGTTTTTGTTAATTAAATTGTCTTTCATATCATTATGTTACTGTTTTTTCTTTAGATTTGTGCATAAGCCCAACGAAGGTATTGCCTTCCTACAAGACAAAGGCAGGTGTTCTCTGGTAATAAGCCAGAGGAATAAGCCCAAGCTCTTTTACAACTGATGAAGATTTGGCAAGGTAAACATGAATGATCTGCTTGTTGCAAGCTGTGTAACATTAATTGCACAATACTAATATTTCCCATATATGGAGGCATACTGTTGACTCGTGGATTTGTAATGCATTCATGTGCAGATGTAGGTAGGTCATTACTTGTGGCTGTTGTGGTCCATGTCAATGTGGTAATCTTTTAGTTAAAGGGGACTGCCATGACCAGACAGTCGCATTCTAATTGGCAATAGTCCTCATTGTATCTCATATTATTTATAATGCCCATTTAATAGATTAGGAATTGTTGGTTGTGTTTTCAACATATTTATGGACTGCTATTGGGTACTAGATTTCATATGGAATAGAAGGGACGAGTGAGTTTTACTTTGTAATCATTGCCAAATGACTTTGTGTTTTTCCTATTATTTTAAGATTCATAAATACTGTTATGTATCCTACGATTGTAAATTGCTTTGATTTTAGCAAGATTGATTTTCGTAGACCAGCAACTGTCGACTACTTCTCTCGATGTTTCGACTTCCTGAGAGCCCGAAAAATTGATCGAATTAATAGGAAAATTTGCTATAGATACTGCGAAACCTAATCCAAATGTATTGAGTTTAGAAGTTGATTAGTACCATCTCCTACGTACTACCTTGCTTCTCCTCTCTCTCTCTCCTCTCTCTCTCTCTCTCATGACTCTCTCGGCTCCCTCTCTCTCAGTCTTCCTCTCTCTCTCTCCTCTCCAAAACTGTGGTATTTATTGCCTAGCGCAAGATGCTGCCTATGTTATTAGCCTATTCCATTCCATCATAGACTGTTGGACTAATGATCTACACAGTCACAATGATTACATAATGTCACTTTCCCTGCTACTATCCCCACCCCTCCACACTTATGTATACATGTACATGTACCTTCCTACCACAACTGTATTATATGCAAACATGTTAACACAAACATGTATATGTTGTGTTAACATGTATCCTTTCCTTTTTAACTCAATTTCCTCTCTTACCTTAGGTAAAGCGCAAAAATGACCAAAGAGGATTATATTCGGATCTTACCGGGTATTAATGATAGTAAAGATTTACCCACGGGAATATGTGAAGCATTTATGATGAGATAGCAAAGCTCTGACTAAAAATTGAATAGCACCTCTGTAGAATTAGACACGTCCTCTTAGCTAGACAGAAATAGTTTGGTTGGGAAATAAGATGAATTATGAACAAATTCTTAACAGTATGGACTCTCTCTCTCTCGCTCTTCTCTCTCTCTCTCTCTCTTCGTTCTTCTCTCTCTCTCTCTATCTCTCATCTCTCTCATTTTCATCCTCTCTCTCTCTCTCTTCTCTGCTCTCTCTCTCTCCTCTCGCTCCTAGTGAGTGAAAAACCAAAGGAGACAAAGCTTATAATCAAGAGATGTCAGTGATGGCAGAGACACTCAAGTCTCATTTTCGAACATACTAGTGATAAACAAAGCTCAATTTAACATACTTAGTTCTTACACCATGTAGAACATGTAAATTCATGTAAAGTGAGTTCACATGTACAAACTGTACATGTTTTGACGGACCGCTACAAAACATTTCTAACATGTACAAAACATTTCTAGTTTGCACACAGACATTCAAATTCATAGCTAGACATATAACCTTTAGTTTGCCCGATTCTTTTGCTAACTTAGTTTTCCTCCCTAGGTTGCCTGGACTCCAGTTCTAGGCTCTAGTGTTGGCTCTAAGAGATACTGATGATCTGAAGTTGTCAGTCTTTTTCTAGATGGTTTTCGCTGTGCTACATCAGGGAGCTTGTATTTTTGGATTGACCCTTAAGTGAGAGACAAAAGGATGGATGGGAGCCTACCAGATAGGGAAGGAATGAAGCATGGTAGGAGCAAAACAGAGATAGGAAAGGGAATGATGGACACAGGGAGAAGGAGTTTAGGGAGGGAGGTAGTGATGGAGGGAATGGGTGAGGGGGATAGCGAGGGATGAAGATAGAGGTAGAAGGAGGGAAGGAAAAACAGAGGGAGCCAAAGAGATGAGGAAAGAGGGAAACTAATAATTCAACAAATCATGAGAATATTAATACTAAAATTGTTGTCACTATTAGGACGTGGTGTTTATTTATTATAATATAATTCAAACACGTGTCTTCCTTTAGCTTGAGCGGGGTGGCCTTTATAAAGACCTAGCAAAGTTTACAATGTTGATGACCTCTACTGGAATCACAGAAATGAAAGGTAAAAAACCATTGAAGTCATTAAAACTCTTTGGTGGTAGCAGTCTTATACTGGGGGACTATCTCAATCTTCATGGATTGCTGTAAGTAATTGATAAAGGGTCCTAAAATATTCAGTATACCTTGACCCCTTCATAATGATAGCCCATATGACTTAGTACAACAGAGGATCTATACATGTTATAAAATGTAAACATGTATTAATCATGTTAAATGATATGCACATGTATGTAATATTATAAACTCATGTGTTCCTCTTTCTGTATCTTATTACTGACATGTATGTATTTGGCAGTATTAAAAAGGGAAAGTTAGGTTATTGATTATTATTTGAAGCATTGTTTAGAATTTTTTAAATATGAGGTAGTTATGAGTATTGTTAGTCTTTGTTGTGCCTAAATACACAATGAAGGGTAGTTTTTGTGGAGTATCCGATTCTTTAAAGCTTCCTTTTTTGATAATATGTAGTTTTCATCATATTTCCTTTGAGCAACAGCATTTTTTGATAACAAAGATATGTTTCCATGGAAACCTAATAATAGATAATATAGTGGATTTCATTTTTCCTTTGTATCAAAATGAAGCCTCTATATTAAGGACAGTTTTTAATTGTTGTCCACTAAGAGGGAAAGAAGGGGAGGTTTCATTGAGTGCACTTCTATACTAAAGATTTTATGCGACAGTAATATCTATATATGGGACAGTTTTCTAAAGATTTCCATTTCTAATCTTATAATTCTGTAGGTTCTCAATGTATATCACAGTTTCAGAATTACTTCAACTCATTGGCTCTGGTGGAGTTAAAACAAGATTACCTACATCTGGGCCTCCAACAACACTACAAAGGGGTAGTACATCAGGGAGTACCTGGATCATCTTCCATATTTTATGGTCCTGATACGAAAAGCAATGGATACGAGAAAAAAAAGATACGTAATCTAGTTTAGAGCTGTGAATTTTGAGGGCACCTCGAAATCAAAGTGTTGTGGTCTGGTTCTAAGGTGCAAAGCATTTACTGTCATCAACGTTGTTCATAACAAAAGATATTTGGCTGCTATAATGTGCTGCTTGGTTAGTTTAAAATTAATGATTTGTAAGGATAATTTGGTGTTTATAACTGTTAAATTGTTTCCCACCCGTGCCCTAATCAAGCATCCAAAGTGATCAGGTTTCACTTTGGAATGGAATTTTTTGCTGGATGCCCACATATGACTACTGTATGGTATCTGTGTAATTTAAGTTAGTTCAGTTGTGATAATTTATTTTGCTATCTGCTTGTGTTATTTTAATGTGAACCTTCCTCTGTGGGTCATAATAATCTTATTATCATAGTACTTCTATAATTCATATTTACAATTGATCATACAATAGGTGAGGATATAGTACTTATTTTAATCATATAAGCGATGGTTTTCAGTTAGGGTAGCGTGAAGCAAATAGATTTCCCCAAAAAAGTAGATTGTTAACAGTGTGTCCAATGAAGTTAAACTGGTTTATTCTGCCTGAAAGGATATTTGAAAGCCAGGTGCCCTACCACTGAACATGTGCATGTAAATTAGGTATTGGCCAATCTGATTAATTTATTTAATCAAATTTGATTTTATCATAATACTATCTTATATTAATTAGTGGATTTTGTGGGAGGCATTGTGTGCTGTGAGTAACGAGGTTTTACTCAGTAGCCCGCCCATGCTCGTATGTTTAGTCTTCAGAAAATTATTGAAACTCTCTTATTACAATATGGAAAGAATCAGATAGAGATGAGTCGCATCTGGGAAGTGATTGGAGCACACTTTAATCTGGTGAGTAAAACTGAGTTAGAAAGGAAAAAGGAACTTGGGGAAGTGGAGAGAGGGAAATAAATGATGGAGGGAGAGAAGGAGGTAAGATGGAGGGAGTAAAAAAAGAGAGATGGAGGGAGGAGAAGTAATGGGAGAGAGTGAAAGGAGAGATGGATGGGAAGAGGAAGGGGAGAGAGGAGAGATGAAGGGAGAGAGGGCGTGGAAGAGAGTGAAAAGAGAGATGGAGGGAGATAGTGAAAAAGGAGGATTAAGTGGTAAGAAGGGGAATGGGGAGAGAGAAAGAAGAAGGGGAGAGAGAGAAGATGACTAGTAATGATTTTTCTTCTTATCAGGTTGGTTGTTTTTACCAAATGAGGAGGTCTCAGGATTTAAATATCCCCCCCTTTGTGGTGGACTCACTACGTCAATTGTCCATGAAATTTGTTGAAAACGAAAAGAATTGACAAATTTCGATTCCAAAAAGACTTTTTCCGACCATTTTGAATATATCATGAAGAGGATGAGTTGAGTCAACCCCTTTTAATTATATGTCATATTAGTTTGTCTTCTCTAGATCTGTCACTATTAGAGATTGGTAGTTTCGATGTGTTGCACAAATTATTCAAGCTAAAGCGCAAAAATTTGTCTCGGAATGGAAGAAACATTTTCTCGTGTTTTCTTATTAGCAGCAGCTGATCATGATCAAACGGATTGGAGAACTGTTCATTTTTTCTACTTGTAAGTTCTCCTCTCTCTCTCCTCTCTCTCTCTCTCTCTTCTCTATCTCTCCTCTCAAAAATCTCTCCTCAAAAATAAACTCTCTCTCTCTCGTCTCTCTAAAAAGAAAAAACTTAACTCTCGGTCTCTCTCCTCTCTCTCTCTCACACACACTCAAAAATACACACATCTATAAATCTGCCTATCTATTTCTTCCACAGCTTCAATTTTTGAGAACACCGATTTGAAGCTACCATTGACTCTTTCCAGAGATGCTATTAAATGTTTAAAAAAGGCTGAGTTTTGCTTGTAATGCATCATATCCTGATACAGTATGGAAGCCATTAGGATTTATTAGGATCTGTGAACTAGCATGTGGCCAGACAGACCAAAGGTATAAGCATTGTTTGAATATGTATATAACAACATAGTGTTTTTCATTCCCAAACATCTCAAATTTTTCATATTCTAATTATGAGCGTGAATGGAATGCACACACTATTTGAGTTGACTAATGAATGCTATGCACTTTATGAATGTTTTTTAATTGAAATATTTACAAATAATTAAATTTTTATTCATTATTTTTGATACATATATTTGTGTTGCTCCAGCTGTTTTTGTATGTAGCTGAAGAGGGTGTGGTTGTAGATCAGATAGAATTTGGGTGAAAGCGTGGTTCCCCATCATGTTTGAGTTGTCAACCATTATCTCTCGTTGTAACTAGATGTTAGAACAAGGTGAGCATGACTGCTACAACTGATTACTTATAATAGACAGTATTAACTATGGAGACATTTGTCTGTTAGCTGACATTGTACTATAATATCACATACATTGTTTTGTTTAATCATTTGAATTATAGCTTAGGGCAGTATGACTCACAGGTCATAATAATACATGTACATATGTGTGAATAACAATTTAGTTAACAAAAAACGGAGGTAATAAAATTGAATAACTCACAAAGAGAATTTGATATTTTCTACTTACACATTCGTAGGACCCACCCTTCTATATCTAAAACACCTGCTTAGTCCCTTGCCAATACTTCAACCTCTCTGTTTGAGGGCACCTTTAGAGAGAGAGAGAGTTAGAGGACGAGAGAAGAGAGTATAGGAAAGGCAGTAAGGATGTATATAAATTTTTTCAGTAAAAGGGATTTATTTTTATTGTTCTAAGGGGTCTGACAGTTATGTTTGAAATTATGAAGACTATGGTCAATTGTATCACCAACATGGGGGACGGACCTGTTTAAATTGGTATTCGATTGTTTGAAAATCTTCCGAAAAATATGGAAACTGAATTCCTGATCACCTTTGGAAGTGAGAAAAAATTCATTAATAATTATGGAGACTATAGTTTATTCATGTAAACTTTGACCTTATATCTCACTTAATGACTTTGTTACATTTTAATACCAGATTTAATTTGTCTGCTATGCCTTAGTTATGAATGATATAGCTAATTTTGGAGATAGCAAAATTAAAGTTAATATAATATTAACAGTAGGAATAGTTATTGAGAGTAGTTTTGTAAATGTATTTACAGTTTCTGAAACAATTTAGGCAAAAGTTCACTTTGGGAGCTGTGCTTAAACAAAAATATTTTGAAACTTTGGATCACAACAGATAGAAAAGTAATTCACTGTTCAGTGTCCAATACATTTTAAATAACAGCATGGTCATGTACATAATATATATAGATTATAATTCCTGCACAATCTTCTGTTTGTAACAACTTTATAAATTTTAGTGTGGTTTGACTGATTTTATAAGCTAATCTTTAAGTATTAAAACTTTGTTTTGTGCATCTATTCTGTTATTGCAGTTACTTTTTACATCGTGTCATGTATTTTAACCCCATCTTCTCTCTAGAAAGCAGAATGGATGACTACTACATGGTAACCACGCCCTCTATGCATAAATGGACGTCTTACTCCAATTCTTTGATAGGACTCCTGTTCTATACTATTAGGAGATATGTGTATCACAAATTCTCTGGTGTGATCAACAAGGTGCGGAGATATGAACAGTAAAAATAAGGAAAGGTACTCCAAAATATATATAGAGAGATCATACAACAAGATATGGGCTTGTTCAAATTGGCTACTATACTATTCACATCAAGAGTAGTACCATATAAATGAATACAATAACGATGATCTCGCTAAATCTTGGGGACTGGTCCATAGATTACATGTATTATGGCGAACCTTTATATGAAGCCGCAACCAACTAGCTGTGTTTTGATTGAGTGAAGAGGACTTCATGGATAATATAGCCTATACCCAGACAATGTTTCCCTGCCTGGGTATGAGGTCTATTATTATATAGTCTTAGAATTATATGTTAAATGTTTTTGTGTCTATGTTAGTCAATGTACATGTATATTTACATTTTGGTTTTTAATCACGATGTTCACTGGTGGTCATCTGCCTCACCACAGATAATGAGCAGACGGGCACGTTATGACTACAATTGTTTAGAGAATCTTGGTATATCTGTTGGAGAACAATTTACGGGAGTATTTGGGACCAAAGTGGGTGTGGTCAAAATTCTCATCACAAATCATTGTGACTCCCTACTTTAATTTTATCTGTCCATTTACGACACTTAAGTGACATTTCCACATTTAATTCTGTCATTTTGAATTTATCTGTCCATTTATTTCTTATTTCGATCTGTCAATGTGTTCTTGACATATACAAAGTTAGTATACCTGCAAGAATGAAATCATGGCGACCAAACAGAGGATCATCATCTCACTCTAATATGTCCAAGCTTAATCCATCGCTTTGGTATCCGATACTGTAGTCATACGTCAAAGACCCCTCCCCTAGGTAGCATAAATATATATATATATAAATGTACCCATGTAATGTAGTTATTCACAAGTTGGAAATTGTTGCAAAATTTTATGTGGTTCTTAGGAATGCTTCAAAAAACCCAAAACAAAAAGAATTTT
>NW_024536878.1:0-6221 GCF_016097555.1 Gigantopelta aegis | reverse complement strand
AAAATTTCAAGCAAAACCACAATATAAACAAACTACAAGAATACTGTAAAACGACGGACGGACGGACGGACGAGGGAGGGAGGGAGGGAGGGGAGCGGGAGGGAGGGAGGGCAGGGACAAGGTAATTTTCCTGTCGCGGTACAATCGAAATGAATGAATTGAGGACAATGCTGTCAAATTGACAAACTTTATTCAATTTCACTTAGCTTTCATCTGCTGGCATTTTAGGATGTTGATGAAATCTTCCAACTCGCTCGTGTAACTATGTCCATCAGCTGGCAGGTCACCAGGGCACGGTGATAAGTATCCTTCCATCGCTTTATTCCACCCGTCAACTAAAAGACAACACTATTTGTAGAAAACATTCCTCAACAATAATAATATACTCAACATTCGAAAGTTTAGCTAATGGTAAAAGAAATGGCATACCATTTATAAATGAACTATTTTATGAATTAGTATTCACATCTGAGATGTTTACCATTTACCCAAAATATAAACGCATCAACCTTAGCGGCTGGTAGGTACTGGGTTCGGATGCCAGTCGAGGCATGGATTTTAATCCTGTCAGATACCGACGCCAAAACCTGAGTGAGTGCCCCGCAAGGCTCAGTGGGTAGTTGTAAACCACTTGCACCGACCCAGCGATCCAGGACTGGTTCAACAAAGGCCAATGGTTTGTGCTATCCTGCTGTGGGAAGCGCAAAGGGGATAAAAGATGCCTTGTTGCCTGTCGTAAAACAGTAGCCTATGTGGCGACAGCGGGTTTCCTCTGAAAACAGTGTCCGAATGACCATATGTTTGACGTCCAAGAGCCGATGATAGCATATAAAAAACAATCAATGTGCTTTAGGTGTCGTTGTTAAATAAACCAACACTTTTGTTCTATCTTTTTTCAATCAACCTTTGCCTCAACACAAACAGGAGGACCTGGTTTTCTTTTAAGTTTTATTCAAACCATGGCAAATTTTAGACGTCATAACAGCTATTTGCTAAACATTCTTGTTGAGTATTATACGTTTGCAGTAAAACACACCAATTATAAAACCGAACTAACAAGGATGTTGAAAAAAACAATTTATCTTAGACATTGCATTGCATGTAATCTTCATTTGACATCAGTCATCTTGCTAATAACAGAGATGTATGGTGTTTTAGCTGTGTCCCTTCAGCTGTTATCAAATCCACTGATAGATATCTTTGAAGTATAAATTCAATTCTTCACCAAAACAATTATAAACCAAACTATGCCAAAATCAAGAAGGGTATGGTAACAATTACCGATTAAAAATGCTTAACACTTTGTGACAGCTGACCCTTCAAACTGTCACCGGCCCGCTTTATAAATATCTTCCATCTCTGATGCATACGTCAACACAAAAAAAAGATCACTAAAATAAAACAATGAAATTTTCAAGCCAAGCACACAATTAGAAACAAAACTATCAACAAATACTGTAAAACGCACGGATGGCACGGACGGACGGAGGCGAGGGAGGGAGGGAGGGAAGGGAGGAGAGGGAGGAGGGACAGATTTATCTTTTCCCGGCGGAACAATTCGAACTGAATGCATTGAGTAGAAAAATGGCTGTCAAAGTGACAAACTTTATTCAAATTTCACTTAGCTTCATCTGTCGCAAGGATGTTGATGAAATCTTCAAACTCTCGTAACATGCCTATCAGCTGTCACAGCCCCGATGAACGTATATATCGCCATCTCTTGATTCCACACGTCACTAAACGACAAATTTTGTAGAAAAAAAACATTTTCCCCCCCATCAATCACACAATACTATATACTCAACATCAGCGAAAGTTTAAGCTAATGTTAAAAGAAATGGCATACCATTTATACACTGAACCTATTTTATGAATTAGTAGGCACATCTGAGATGTATTTACCATTTACAAACAACATAAACGAAACGCATCAACCTTAGCGCTTGGTAGGTACTGGGTTCGGATGCCAGGCGAGGCATGGGATTTTTAATCCAGATACCGACTCCAAACCCTGGAGTGAGTGCCGCCGCAAGGCTCAGTGGGTAGGTGTAAACCACTTGCACCGACCAGCGATCCATGGGACTGGTTCAACAAAGGCCCATGGTTTGTGCTATCCTGCCTGTGGGAAGCGCAAATAAAAGATGCCTTGCTGCCCTGTCGTAAAAACAGTAGCCTATGTGGGCACAAGCGGTTTCCTCTGGGAAAACAGTGTCAGAATGACCATATGTTTGACGTCCAAGAGCCGATGATAAGATAAAAAAAACAATCAATGTGCTCTATCGTGGGCGTTGTTAAATAAAACAAACTTTTGTTCTATCTTTTTTTCATCAACCTTTGCCTCAACACCAACAGGAGGACCTGGTTTGTCTTTGTTAGTTTTTTCAACCATGGCAAATTTAGAGCGTCATAACGATATATTGCTAAACTTTCCTTGTTGAGTAATATATTACGTTGTTGCCAGTCTAAAACACACAATTATAAAACGAAACCCCCATAACAAGGATGTTGAGAAAAACGATTACTTAGACTTTTCATGTGCATGCAACTTCATTTGACATCACGTCCTCTTGGGGGGCTAATAACAGAGATGTATGTCTTTTAGCTGTGTCTTCAGCTGTTATCAATACACTGATAGATATCTTTCAATTATAATTCAATTAATTCACCAAAACAATTATAAAACCAAAATATCCAAAATCAAGAAGGGAGGGTAAACTTACCATTAAAATGCTTCACTTGTGAAAGCTACACCTTCAAACTGTCACCAGCCCGTGATAATATCTTCCATCTCTTGATTTCCAACGTCAAGCTGAAAAAAAAGATATGAAAACATCAGTCAACAATAACATGAAAAATTTTCAAGCAAAGCACACAATTTAAAACCCAAAACTATAAACAATAACAATGAAATTTTCAAGCAAAACCCACAATTAAAATAAAACAACCTATCAAGCAATACTGTAAACGACGGACGGACGGAACGACGGAGGGAGGTAGGGAGGGAGGGAGGGAGGGAGGGAGGGACAAAGGTATTTATCTTTTCCCCGGCGGAACAATTCGAACTGAATGCATTGAGGAAAAAACGGCGTGTCAAAGTGACAAACTTTATTACAATTTCACTTAGCTTCAATCCCCTGACAACTCGCAACGGATGTTGCCAACCAGAAATCTGCCCACACTCTCGTAACACCCACCCCCACCCCAGGCCTTTAGCCTGTTCACCAGCCCCGATGATAAGAATATCTTCCAATCTCTTGATTCCACACGTCAACTAAAAGACAACAATTTTGTAGAAAACATTCCTCAACAATAATAATATACTCAACATCGAAAGTTTAGCTAATGTTAAAAGAAATGGCATACCATTTGTAAATGAACTATTTTTATGAATTAGTATTCACATCATGAGATGTTTACCATTTTACAAACAACATAAAACGCATCAACCTTAGCGGGAGGTATGGATACTGGGTTTCGGATGCCAGTCAGAGGCATGGGATTTTAATCCAGATACCGACACCAAACCCTGAGTGAGTGCCGCGCAAGGCTGTCAGTGGGTAGTTGTAAACCCCTTGCACCGACCAGCGATCCATGACCCCCCCTGGTTCAACAAAGGCCATGGTTTGTGCTATCCTGCCTGTGGGAAGCGGCAAATAAAAGACCTCGCCTTGCTGCCTGCTCGTAAAATAGTAGCCTATGTGGCGACACGCGGGTTTCCTCTGAAAAAAACAGTGTCAGAATGACCATATGTTTGACGTCCAAGAGCCGATGATAAGATAAAAGAACAATCAATGTGCTCTAGGTGGCGTTGTTAAGCACCACATACCCACAAAACCTTTTTTCTTTCTTTTTTTCATCAACCTTTGACCTCAACAACAACAGGAGGACCTGGTTTTCTTTTTAAGTTTATTCAACCATGGCATATTAATTTAGACGTCATAACAGATATTTGCTAAACTTTCCTTGTTGAGTTATATATACGTTTGCAGTAAAAACACACAATTATAAAACGAACTAACAAGGATGTTTGAAAAACCGATTACTAGACATTTCATTGCTTGCACTTCATTTGACATCAGTCATTCTTGCTAATAACAGAGATGTATGTCTTTTAGGCGGTCTTCAGCCTGTTTATCAAATCCACTGATAGATATCTTTCAATTAATATTCAATTATTCCACAAAACAATTATAAACCAAACTATCCAAAAATCAAGAAGGGAGGTAACTTACCATTAAAATGCTTCCCACTTGTGACAGCTACACCTTCAACTGTCACCAGAAACCGGATGAGAAATATCTTCCATCTCTTGATTCCATACGTCACCTCAAAAAAAAAAAAAAAGATAGAAACATATCAGTCAACAATGACATGAAATTTTCAAGCAAAGCACACAATTATAAAACAAACTATCAAGATACTGTAAAACGACGGACGACGTCGACGGAGGAGGGAGGAGGGAGGGAGGGAGGGAGGGAGGGAGGGAGGGAGGGAGGGAGGGAGGGAAACGTATTTTTCTTTTCGGCGGAACACTTCGAACTGAATGCATGAGGAAAAAATGGGATGTCAAAGTGACAAACTTTATTCAATTTTCACTTAGCTTCATCTGTCGCAAGGATGTTTGATGAAATCTTCTTTCAACTCTCGTAACCATGCCTTCAAGCTGCACCAGCCCGATGATAAAATATCTTCCATCTCTTGGATTCCACACGTCACTAAAAGACAACAATTTTGTAGAAAAACATTCCTCAACAATAATAAGATACTCAACATCCGAAAGTTTAGCTAATGTTAAAAGAAAAATGGCATACCATTTATGAAATGAACCTATTTTTATGATAGTTAGTATTCAAACATCTGAGATGTTTAACCATTTACAACACCATAAACGCATGAACCTTAGCGGCTGGTTGTTGACTGGGTTCGGATTGCCAGTCGAGGCATGGGATTTTTAAATCCAGAATACCGACTCCCAACCCTGAGTGAGTGCCCAAGCAAGGCTCAGTGGGCTCGGTGTGAAACCACTTGCACCGACCAGCGAAATCCATGACTGTGGTACAACCAAAGGGCCATGGGTTGTGCATATACTGCCTGTTGGAAGCGCCACATTAAAGATGGCCTGCTGCCTGTCGTAAACAGTAAGACTAGGTGGGCACATCAAGCAGCCTTCTCTGAACAAGCACAGTCGTTCAGAATGACCAATATGTTTTGGAACGTCACAAGAGCCGATGATAAGATACAAATAAACAAACACAATGTGCGCGGAGGTGGCGTTGTTTAAATCAACCAAACTTTTGTGCTTTCTTTTTTTCACACCTGACCTTTGCCTCAAACCACAACAGGCGTACCTGTTTTTCGTTTTAAGTTTATTCAACCATGGCAACCTTTAGACGTCATAAATAGATATTTGCTCAACTTTCCTGGTTGAGTAGATATACGTTTGCAGTAAAACACACAATTATAAAACGAACTAACAAGGATGTTGAAAAACACCGATTACTTAGAAAGGTGGGGGGTTCATTGCATGCCAACTTTCATCTAGACAATCAGTCGTCTTGCTAATAACGAGATTGTATGTCGTGAGCTGGTCGTCAGCGTTATTCATCCATGATAGATATCTTCCATCTCTTGATTCCACACGTCAACTAAAAAAATAGGTAGAAAACATCAGTCAACAATAACATGAAATTTTTTCAAGACAATTATTCCAGATACCGACTCCAAACCTGGTGAGGCCCCGCAAACTCATGGGTATTTGTTAAAACCACTTGCACCGACCTGCATCATGACTGTTCAACAAAGGCCCATGGTTTGTGCTACCTGCCTGTGGGAAGCGCAAATAAAATATCCCGTGCTGCGTAAAAAGTGCCTATTGCGACACGGGTTTCCTCTGAAAAACATGTCAGAATGACCTATTTGACTTCCAAGAGCGAGATAAGAAAAAAAAATCAATTCTCTAGGTGGCGTTGTTAAAAAACAAACTTTTTTCTTTCTTTTTTTCCAACCTTTGCCTCAACCAACGGAGGACCGGTTTTCTTTTAAGTTTTCAACCTGGCAACTTTGACTCAAAATATTTGCTAACTTTCCTGTTGAGTATATTCTTTTGCAGTAAAACACACAATTTATAAAACCTAACAAGGATGTTGAAAAAAACGATACTTAGACTTTCTTGCTGTAACTTCATTGACATCAGTCATCTTGCTAATAACAGAGATGTATGT
>NW_024536877.1:0-6585 GCF_016097555.1 Gigantopelta aegis | reverse complement strand
ATTGAAGCCAATTTCAAACCAAAGCATTGTGGAAAAAAAGTAAATTTAACATAATTCAATTTTAATGTATTTCCCTCCCCATGAAATAAAATGAGTGTGTTAAATAATGCGGTAGGCTGAATTAATCAACAAGGTTTTGTAAGTTCCTAATTTTATCTATGATTAGAATAAGTATCAATCTATTTAGTGATTGATTTGGAAATCTATGCCTAATTTTGGGTTTAAATCATGGAACCATACATACTTTTAAGAATCCAAATACCTAAACAATTTCTTTAAATTAGATGTTCTTAATAATAGGTTTACCAAATGGACTGTGAATGAAGAGGCTCTATACTGTCCCCAAGGGAATGAATAACCTTTTGCATGTCAATTTTTTTTTTTACAATTTTTCTTTTAAATATAAAGGAGAGATAACCCTTCAGAGAGAGTCTGTTAAAAGGAGCTTTACTTACTTAGACTATATACTATTAATTTCTTATATTTCCGATTTCTTCAAGGTGTATTTTGGGGAACAAGAGGTCATTCCGTACAAGGCGACAGGTCCCCTTTTTTCAATTGGGAGGGAATGGTATATATCATGCCCTAAGACCTTTATCTCCAACAGAGTTTAAAATAAAGTCTATTTGTTGGTGGCATTTTCAATTACTGAGCAAACAGAATTTCTCGTTTCGGATATTTTGTCTAAGCCCACTTCTAAACCAGTCAAAATTAGAAACCACATTCACTCTAGTCACTCAAGATAATCCAATGTCTGATTTTGCTACAGCTCCTAATCAAAAAACTCACTTCCTTACCAATTTAAACTAATAGAAGGGACATTTACCTAACAAACATATGGGAACTTTACGTTCAGAATTTTTCTTTTTTGGACCATTTTACAAACAATATGGGGGGGGTATTTCTGGTCTTCCCTTTATTATCAAGGTTTTATAAAAAAAACCAGGGAATGTTTAAATTGAGTTATAAGATCTAAGCTCTTAATAAGCATTTCTTTTTTATTGTAATCGTTTCTACTTGTAAATATATGTATTAAACAATCTCTACCAACTGAGGAAGGAACAAATGTACATTTGAATTTGAAAGATGAGGAAAATCAGATTGAATTTAATTTTAATTAAACTCATTCCCAAAAGGGATGGAATATTTCCTCATAAAATCTTACTGGTAAGAGGTATTAATTGCTGTATTTTTTAATTACATAATTGTTAGTTATATAGGTTCTAAACAATTTTGAAAATTTGGGGTTCAAGACTCTCTTCCTTCAATTTTAATGACAATTCTTTGACTCCATTACTTAAAGTACGAATTAACGTATTGTTTCAATTAAAGGGAGTAAATCTGATACCAAAAGAGTTACACTTATTGTTTTTATCCTTAATATTATGTTTCAAAAATATAAATTATCTTACTTTTATAGGGATGGACCACTACCCAGGAGATGGCAATAGTTCCTCCTCAATTTAACAAAGACGTTTTAGTCATTTATTAACTGATATATTTTATTTGGATGGTAAACCCAAATCAAAAGAATCCGCATACATTGTGTTAAATCCTATTGCATATTTTTTCTGGTTAGATCCTTGGAATTCAAGAAAACTCTTCCCTTAAACTTAACTAAACCTATATTGGGAGAAAAACCTACGAAATATTACAAGCTTTTATGCAAGGGGTAGAGGAAATTCAATCATTATAAAAATTGTTTTTAAGCTTTAAGAAGACAGACAAACGAAGTATTTCCAATATTTTTGAAATTCTACGAAGTGTTGGGGAATTAAGTTGTAAATTACTGAAAATTGGACACAGCCTACAAAAAGGTTTAAAATCCTTAGTGTTCATTTAGATTTGCTAGAAAGGATTTTTTAAGCATAGATATTGTATAACCCCGGAATGCAACTCAAATGTGAAACTAATCCATAATATAATTAAATTAGATTTAGTTTGGGATATATATTTTTCCATTGAATATCCCTTCCTGGCATATAAGGTTGTGCCTTTTTTTTTATAGCACACAAAGCTATTTATTAAGAAACAAACCCATATAATATATAATGGGAGAAGAAAAAAAAACAAAAAAAATATGCAAAAAAATAGAACAATCCATTATTTTTTTTGTTTTTCCAATAAAATATCATTTAATTCCCAAGTTGATCAATTTTAAATTAGTTTGATATACATATTGATCAATAAATACTTGCTATTTATATTACAATTTTCTTTTAGAATATCGAAGAGGTTAAACCCTTAGAAGAGTCGTTAAAAGGTTTCTTAAACTTACTTAATAGTAACTAACTTACTTTCTTAGTATTAATTTCCTTCAAGGTGTATTGTGGGAACAAAAGGTCTCCAGATCAAGGCGAAAGGTCCCCCCCCCACTTTTTCAAATTGGAGGAAATGGTAAATGATCTGCCCCAAGACACTTTACTCCAACAGAGCCTGTAAAAAGAAGTGAAATCGGGTTGGTGACATTTCAATTACAGCAAAAGAATTATCAGTTCTGTAACGGATACTTTGTTAACACTCTCAAACCTCAAATTAGAAATCCACTGTCTATCTACACTCAAATTGCCAATTGTCTGATTTTTGCTACAGCCCTAATCAAAAATCTTCACTTCCTTCCAATTTTAAAACTAATAGAAGGGGACAATTTGATTTAACAAACAGTGGGAACTTACTTCAAATTTTCTTTTGGCCATTTTAAAACCATATGGGGGATTTTCGGTCTTCTCCTTTATAGGAGCAAGGTTTTTATGAAAAAAAGGACACTAAGTTGATGGATTCTATTATAGGAATTTAATGCCTTAATAATAATTTTTGTTTTTTATTGTAATCCTTTCTTTGAATATTAATTATTAAGACAATCCTTAAAACTGAAAAAGGAATAAGTAAAATTTGAATTTGAAGATGGGAAAAACAATGAATTAATTATTAATGATAATTCTCATAGATGGAATTTGTCCCTCATAAAATACTGACTTAAGAGTTTAATACTGTTTTTTTAATTTACAATAATTGTTCTGATTAATTTGGATCTAAACTATTGTTGATAAATTTGGTGTTCAATCCTCCTTCCTTCAATTTTAAACAATACTGTTGACTCCATCACTTCACAAAGTCAAAATTAGCTGCTTTTTTCAAATTAAGGGAGTAAACTATCCAAAATTACCTTATTCGTTGTTTATCCTCTAATTATTAGTTTACAAATAAATAATTTTATCTTACTTTTATAGAGGATGGTACCACTACCAGGTGAGGTGGCAATAGCTACTCCTCCTCAATTACTAAAGGTCAGATCATATTTCATATATTTAACGATATGCACTCATGTCCTTTTATATATTAGCTATTGTGACAGACCTGAGCGATGTACATAACAAATGATGGCCACTCTGATTCGTGATGTCATCTCAAAATATACGAAGTATGATAATTAACGTTCATACATATATCTCATCACATATCACACGATCCTTAATAGAATATATACTCCACCATAGATGCGAGACTGGAAATTTTTGATTTAATCCAAATAATTATATATTATAATTCACGCAATGGTATACTCAATTTTAAATTAGTTTTGA
Source organism: Gigantopelta aegis (assembly GCF_016097555.1). Lineage (NCBI taxonomy): Eukaryota > Metazoa > Mollusca > Gastropoda > Neomphalida > Peltospiridae > Gigantopelta > Gigantopelta aegis. The sequence continues at coordinate 3,001 of NW_024536877.1, read as the reverse complement.
TACTACAGCATTGATCAATAAATTGTTCTTGGGAATATCGCCATTTTTGTAATAGTTTACTTAGTCTGTGGTCTTGTTAGATAACCATTTGATTTGTAGTACCTGTACACTGACAGATTGAACTCCAAGATAAGTATCCAATCAAGAAGAGTGATACCCAAACACATTCCAGTCAAGCTGTTCCAGTAAATGTTGGTATACCTAGCAACCGCAACAACATTATTATAAAAGATTCCATTTCAAGACACATTGCCTTAGTCTGCACACATAATGACTTTTCCTCAAATTTGCCTCATTTCTTCTATGCTAAGAACTAATCTTAATAGTTAAAGTAATAACACAATTGGACCAAAATAGCCAACTTCACGGATCATGTGCCAATTGCTCTGATGATTTCAGGTCAACCACTACCTACCAAAGGAATGTAGAATAATAACTAAATTAGTACTACACTCCTTTAACATCAATCAAATTCTCGCATAACTGCAGCTGTTTCAATTTAGTAGTCGTGAACTATCTTTCTTCTTCATTCCAAAACAAGTCATTATTTACATAGACTTAATAAATATATTGGCCTACTAAACACTCATAGGCTTATTAAAATTCTTGTAATTTAAAGAAATATTTCTTAGTAAGGATACAATACTAGACCCTCAAATTATTCGTATACTATAGATATATATAGATAGATAGATAGATGGATGGATGATGATTGAGGATGAGGGATGGATAGATAATAGACAAGATAGGGAGATAGATAGATAGATAGGTATGTATGTAATATATAATAAACACACACACACACATATGTATATAATCAGAGGCTCATAGAAATAGATATTACCTGCAGACATCGTTACCCAGTAACACATCAGTGACAGTAATTCCATAAGATAAATTAACCCTATTAAAATTGAGCTTCCTAGTATTTATTTTAGACTAGAATGATAATTGGAAATAAATCATTTAAGCTGCTGTAGCATTAATGGATCACTTTGCAATTGAATGCAAACTGGAACTAAAATACCCTATCTCAGATTGGGTTTTTCTTGACTATGGCACTTTTGTAGTTGATTCAGATCATCACTGCAAGATATTAATTAATACATCTATTTACAACTTAGACTAACTATATTGCTCATGTTATGACAGACACTTTGATGAACGGACTTATAGCTGTCTGTGCTAACAAAGGATTTGAGAATATGCCTTTAGTTTAGTGACTCTGGGGCCCAATGTCAAATGTAACGTGTACAGTTCATTTCTGTTTAGTATACAACTAATCATAGCATTAAAATATTAACCAGACTAAACAGATAAATCACAAACGAGTAATAAATTATAAACCGTAGTTGTTTATATTGATATCAAGGTTTCATTTGGTGCCATTTTTATCATTCCAATTCTTCGTTCTCTAGAATCTCTAGAGCTACATTAGGTTTGATTTAGATAATGCTGATTTATAATCATCATAAGCTGATTTCCTCCCCCCCGGCACTAAAGCCATCAGACATAAAAATTACCATATATATAAAAACAACCTTAACCACAACCACTGCTATCTTTATATCATAAGGTAATATCAGTTAAGATGTATTACTTTAAGATATACCTTCATAATCCCGATGAGAAGCAGCTTCTCTACTAACCGGCTTATAATCAACGAAAAACAATTATCCAAATGTACAACTATAGAAGTAGACATCATATGCATATATTGTTTATGCCTCTCATTGTTAACACCGACCATGGCTATCTTGGGAGATCTCAATTCCAGATAAACGGTTTATCTTTAGTCAATAACTTTTCTGAGTGCAGTACGTCCTGATGCCTGAACGAAAAAGTCACCATGAGATATCTTCCATTACTTATATTTAATCATGTATGTGTGTACTTTTAATTAGTTTGTATACCTAAAACTTGGTAGTAGGAACATACCTCTGATGGTACCAGGCTATCACAAGAAAAGTAACATCTGAACAATCAACACTTATAATATACCTAAGAATGCATCAGCTAAAACGTGAGTTTGTTAGTAGCACCAAATACAAAAATCCTGATTCATTCTCTTGAGTGCTACCATATATACTGTATGTTAGGAATATGAACAAAATCACCGAACTCCCTTCAAATTCTTGTTGAACGCAATCTAAATCCTTGTTATTCATCATGTTGTTTCCTGTGAACTGAATAATGCATCAACCTTCATCTACAAAAAGTAATGAAATTATTATTATATTCATCAAGAGGAAAAGTCTTTTGTCATCATTAATCAACTAAAAAATAATTGGTTTGTTCTTTAAAAGATAACAGAATGTTTGATTGATCCTCAAGGTCAAACAGCAAATCTAGTTTTTTTTCATTATCCTTGAGATGGAAAGCAATTTGTGAGGGCATAAGTTGATATTAACTTTTGATGTATTTTAATTTTCTCATATTAGATTAATAGAGAGTCTTCTTTAGCATGAGTTCTAAGTCATGTGTACCCTGGTAGTTTGTCTTTGCAGTCAATAGTCCATAGGATTTTGTTCATTACCAACCATTTTGTATTCTAAATAGCTTACTTGTAAAGTTAACTTACCTTTTTTTGCAAGCTAGATAAATTAAAAGGGTTCCTTAAGAAGGCAATAGTACAAAGATCGGTTTTTGATCGTCACAGAGTACTTTTTCATTGTTTAACGTTATGTATACTCCAATTAGGTTGTAAAATGCTATTGCTTCATCCTACAATGGTACTTTATAAATCTAGAAATTGGTCCTTTTAGATATAACAATATAAAATTTTCAACTCGTACAATAATTTTTTTGCTAGACAGGTTTAATTTTTCTAAATGTTTAATTGTAATAAGTTAGGGTATTGACTATAATTTCCACAATTTTTGGGCAAACAATGCCTATGTAAAATTTACGTCTGGCAGAATAATCACTTAGTTACCTATAAATATATTGAGGCTGACTAATGTTTCACAACAGCAACAAATATTTGGGCACACTTCTCTTT
>NW_024536876.1:0-6477 GCF_016097555.1 Gigantopelta aegis | reverse complement strand
CAAATTAGGTATACCCTTAAAAACACTTCATGGGAGAAAACTAATGATTATTTTTAAAAAAGAGTTGATCTGGAGAAACCTAAAGAAGGTTTTAACAAGCTTATTGTTAGTATAAATGGAAAGAAGGCACAATAGTGACAAAAAATATAATTATGGGGTTTGGTTAAAAAAAATTCTTCAAAGTAAAAAAAAGTTTTCCCCTAAAACTACAAATTTGTCTAAAAATAGACTTAGCACCCTATAAATATGCCAAAAGGCCAATAAAAATCAAGGTCTTTAAAAAGGTAAGCTAACAGAAGTAACACATGAAACATTAACTATGTTTTATAGAGTAAAGACATTATCCCAATTTGGCAATGTTTATTTTTAAGGATAAAATAAATTGCTATTATAAATCTAAGTTCAGACTGCCTAGTATCTATTACATATATAAGAGCAGCATTGTATATGGCAAGTCAAACACCATGTAAATTAAAGAACATCAAATCTGTATAGTTATGAATTATAGGCCAAAACCAACTTTTCCCTCAGTGCTAATTTTTGTTCAAAACTACATTCAGAGACTATGTACCAGTATTATTGTCAAGGTCAAGGGTCATTGTGACTGGCATGGCCGAGGTTAGTGACAGCTAATTAATCAAATAGTGTAGTTAATTTAATTAAATCACAAAAAATCATGATCTTTTTATTATGCCATGAATATGTGCTAATTTGGACTATTACCAATTCAAATACCATAGGCGACCATGTGAACGTTTGTGTTTTAAAAAACACTATAATGCAATATATCAACCAAACGCGTGACCCATAAAATATTCGTGTTATACCAACCCATATCTCATAAGTAGTAACTGCCCAGTGCAAACGGTAACTTTCATTGCTGTCATTTTCGGTATAACCCCAGATGTTTCGGCAAACACCCCTCGTTTCGCAAAAAACGTTTAGTAATTTTTTTGACAGGTATCCACAACAAACGAGCGCCACACAAAGCCAAGGCCTAACGGACATCGGTTGGTGTCACTACATCAAATAAACTTTGCCCCATACATTTTTAGCCCCAGATGAAAACTAATTCTTGCTTATCACCCAACACCCTCCACCCTTTTATTTAACCCAATCAGACAGGCACCTTGTGGTTGTCCCCAACTTCTCGAGCACAGTCTCGGTACAACCCGAACTCCGACCCCAGAATGAATTATATTGGTAACTAGTGAACCAGTATATGGATAACTTCATACATGTTCCCAAAAGCGGCGGCGCCTGCATCATGTGGTTTTTATGACAAACCAGGATCTGGTGTCTTCTGACATGATAAACTGACAGTACCACACAGACCATGATAGACTGTTGTATCTACAGTGGATAGACCTCATTTCCATGCTCAGGTACAGCCTCACAGATACACATGGATTTTGTCCAGTTCTGTACCAAATTGCCAATATGTCATCATTCTGAACAACAATTGTGTTTACAAAAATAATACCTGAATGATATATATGTCACGATGGTGTGTGTTGAACAGCTATTCATAGGATACGAGACCCGCATGGCTATTCCGAAGTACGCTCAAACTCCGTAAACACTTCATTCCATCGAATATATACATTGACTGGAACTGACCCCTACGATTATGTAAGACCTAATATTAGGCATCATCAACCACAGCAATATAGCCAGTCTGACATCCCCAAAAAAATACATTTGGTCTGAGGAAGCGCAACACCCCAACACCCCCCCCCCCTCCCCCCTCCGACAGCATGTCTTGTATGAAGAATTGACTTTAACGGGTTCTTGCACATATTGACCTCCTCGTTTGAAGTATTAAAATACCTGTCACATTTCATGTGTTTTTTTTTTGCCCCGGGCCCCCAGGTAGTTACCGTGTTCGTTGTTGGTATTTATAAAATCCATCCCCGATATGCACCGATTCATTATATGTGTGTGTCTCACCTGTTCAACCCATTAGAGAACCCCGCACACACCCAATATCCCCCGCCCCCCCCCCCCCCCCCCCGACTATGTGTGGTATGATATACCTACGTAGTTGTGTGGTTCCGCCCCCACACACCACTGTGTTGTATATCTGGAAATTTATGTGTCATTTTTGCCTGAGTTTCGCATAATTTATTTTATGTACTTTATGTTACGTAACAAAAACCTCGTTTTTTAGGGGACATAATTCCGCCCCCTCCCCGTCCCACACGATTCACTATTTTTGGCAGTTATTTTCTAATTCCATGCCAGTCCATACACCCTGCCCCGACCATGTATTTATGGGATGGAGTCCTACAGAGCTGTATATGTATAGTATGTCATCTTCATTTAGCTATACAAATTTGGACATAATACAGCATTAACAATATAAAATAAATAAGCAAATTGACACCAAGGTAGATAATCAAATCTGGAAAAAATTTGTTCCAAATCTATGATACACTCAAAAGACACTTCATCCGGGCGCAAAACTAAGTGAATGAATCTTAAATAAAGTAGTTGAGCTGAGGAGAACTAATAAAGTTAGATGCACACACACAGTTAGGCTTAGTGTATGTATCAATGCTTTTTAGAGAGCCCAACATTTGTGCACATATTAGTCGATGAACAACAATTTTAGATTACCCCGGATTTGCGTTGAACAAACATTTCCAGAGCCAAATAAAAAAAAGTTCTTTCCCGCGAGCCAACACATTTTTTTTTTTTTTTTTTCAACACGTGCTTAAACCACTGATGTGACTGTATCTTACGAGACCCTGCCTTTTACTACAATATGCCAAACGGATCAATACAAATCTATTTATTTTTGGTCTTACCAACACAGTGTGGGTGATCGCTGTAATCATGTAAGTGAGCACCAATGACATCATTAACTATGTTAATAGAACGTATAAGAACGTATCATTATTTATTTCTCAAATGCATTGGGCACACATGTTATGCATGATATATTTAAATATCCTACTGTTGTATTAAAATGATGTAAGTCATTCTGTATCTGGCTAGTATGTACTCACGACACCTTTAAGAGCCAGTTGTGATTAGGCTTTTATATGGCCCAAACCACTGTAAAATAATGTATGTACCATTACCACAAGTATGTAGTCTCGCAATTATAGGCCAAAAGCCAACTTTTTCCCGACAGTGGCGAATGTTTGTTCCAATGTGTGTGTAGATGTCGAGCTACGGTCCGTAACCCTACTGCAAAGAGCACAGGGTATTGTGCAACGTGGCACTGGACGGTGTTAAAGGGGAGCAGTGAAGCTAATTAATATCAAATAGTGTCGTTTATGTTAAATTCAAATCATTATTAAAATCACAATCTTTTTTAGTATGAACTGAATATGTGACTAGAGGTTGGGGACTAAACCACATTCAGAATTACATAGGCGACATGTTAAACGTTTGCCGTTTCCAAACACCCCATACTGCATATATATCAACCCAAACTGTGACCCATCTAATATACATGTATAAGACACCACCACTACCTACAACAGCATTAACTGCAGAAAATGGCTACCTTTCAGGGATCATTGTGCCTAATAACCAGAGATTTTCTGCAACACCCTACAGTTTTGTCAACAACCACTATTAGTACTTTTTTTTACAGGATTTAACATACCAACCTGGATTCACCTAAGTCCAAGGCCGCTACTTGACACTCTCTTGTGGTGCCGTTACGATCACAAACTAACAGCTATGCCAAAATTCATTCTTTGCCCACACAGACTGGAAAAACCAATTTTTTTCTACCAACCAACTACACTGAACATGATTTACACCAATCACTAGGACCTGGTTGGTGTTAACTTCTCTCATCAAAAGTTCGGGTACACCTCGACACTGCGACCCCAGACGGACAATTAATTTGGTATAGTGCAAACTATAATGCATACATCCACATGTTTCCAAAGGTTGGGCCCCGGGACCGACATAGGTTTACTATGACCCAACAGCGATCTCGGTGTCTGCCTCCGACCATAAACTGACAACATACCACTGAAACCTGTTGTTTCTACAGTGCAACCTACATTTAATGTCCACCTCACAAAACACATGTATTTTGTACAGTTTTGTCCTACAATGCAACTACTGTCAAATTTGAATCAAATAGTTTTAAAAAATAATAATCCTGGAAGATATTTATTGGCAGATTGTGGTGTTTTGCTCAGCTTATATATGTAGCGACGCACCCGGATACTTCAGAGTACCTCAACTCCTTATAACTTACCTTACCTTGAAAACACATGTATCCTGAAGGCACCCCCCTATTATAATGCAGCCTTCAATAGGCACAATCCAAATATTAATATCAGTATTAATACAAAAGCCTATGTGTCCCGAGGAACGAGGAAAACCAAACCAACCTGACCGCCTCTGTATGAAGGAATGACATTAATGTCCTGCAACATCACCTGTTGGAAAGTAAAATCCTGTATGCTGAGGTCGGGCAGTCTGTCAAGGCCCCTGAACCATGGTTTCGGGACCAATTTCAAAATCCAACAGCCTGCCCCGATTTTCAACTTGGACATCCTAACACCATTGGCCAAGCACCCACTATTCCATGAACCTATCATTTAGAATGTATACCCTTACTGTAGTTGGAGGCGTGAAACACCATGTGGCTATCGGGAATTATTAGCTGCGTTTCGGCATATTTATTTGTTGTACTTCCTTCAGTTAAAAAAAACCTGTTTTCAAGTGAAATAATACCCCCCAGATATCCCACGCCAACATACTATTTTATTGCCATTATGCTTTACAATCCAGATCAACTACCAATATGTGTATTGGATGTATCCGCCCCCCCATATCTGTCAATCCCCAGCAATAGCATTAGCTATAAACATTGGATTATACAGCCATTAACAATAAAAGTAAATCATCAAATTCCCCACCAACGGTAGCTTAATCAAATCTGGATTTAAAAAATGCCGACCTTCCACAAACTTAGGATACATCACAAATACCACTTCATGGGAGCATAAACTAATGTGATTATGTTTAAAAAAAGAGTTGATCTGGACAGGACCTACCACCACGATAGTTTAACAAGCTTATTGTGATGTATAAAGGAGAACAGAAGGCCACAATAGTGGACAAAAAATTCCGTATAAGTAGGGTTTGGGTAAATAAAATTCTTCAAAGCCTAAAAAAATCGTCCCCTTTCTAAAAACTAACCAATGTGCGAAATAATGACTTAGCCCCACCCCTATAAATATGCCAAAAAGGCCACAATTAAAAATCAAACCGGTCTTTAATAAAGTTAAGATAACAGAAGCCGGACACCACACCTTGAAACATTAACGTATGCTTATAAGAAGTTAAAGAACATCACTATCCAATATGGCCAATGTTTATTTCCCAATGCCCCCAAAATACCCCCAAGCGCACTAGTTAAAATCTACGGTCATGAGCTGCACTATTTGATCATTTAACATATTGATCAGCTATGTCAGTTGTGTTAATGGCTAAGTCAAAATCACCAGGTAAGAAGTAACATTCCAATCTCGCCTTATCCTTAGTATGAATTATAGGCCCAGCCAAACCAACTTTTCCTCATTCGCTAATTTTTGTCCAACTCCATTTTCAGAGCCTATTTTTTTGTACAGTATTATTGTCAAGGTAAAGGTCATTGTGAACTTGCATGGACGAGATGAGTGACAGCTAAAGTAAAGCAAATAGTGTAGTTTTAATTTAGTATTAACATCAAAAAACTTCATGATCTTTGTTATTATGCAATGAATATGTGCTATAGGTTGGAACTATACCCAATTCAATACCACTAGGAGACATATGTTACCGTGGTGCGTCGTAAAAACCAAAAACTGAATATGCAATATATCAACCAAACTGTGACCATAAATACAGGACTACAACCCATACCTCAAAGTTATAACTGCAAGGAAAATGGTACCTTCATGGCTCATGTTCGGTTAACCAGATGTGTCTGCAACACCCTAGTTCGCACAAATTTAGGTACTTTTTTTACAGGTAACACCAGACATGTTCCCAAGCACAAGGATACTCTTGACACGGGGGTAGAACATCAAATAAAATTGCATACATTTTTAGCCCAGATGAAACTTAATTTTTTTTACAAACCAACACATCTAACATTTATAACCAATCACAGGATTTGTGGTGTTAATTTATCTATCAAAAAGTTCGGTACACCCGAACTTCGACCCAGCCGGAATTAATTGGTATAGTGCAACCTATACTTGATTAACACCAATGTTTCAAAAGGTGGTGAATAATTGTTTTTTATGACAACCAGGATCTGGGTGTCTTTGACAAAAACTGACAAACTCATTGAAACTGTTGTTTCTACAGTGAACCAATTTAAGACACCTAACAAAAACAAATGTATTTTGTACAGTTTTGTACAAATGCCAAATGTCATATTTGAAAAAAAAATTTTTTTTTAAAATAATACCCTGAAGAATTTATTGTCAGATGTGTGTGTGTGCTCCAATA
>NW_024536875.1:0-7602 GCF_016097555.1 Gigantopelta aegis | reverse complement strand
TAATGGTGGGTGCCAAGGTTTTGATGGTTCATTATGAGGTACAGTCATGTTTGTGTTTCCTTCCTCAGACAGTGTATTTTTTTAATACTGATATTTCTTTGATGTGCCTGTTAAATCAAGTGCATGTGTTTTAATGGCATTCTTTAAAGGGGTAGAGGTAATCTGACTATCTTTGTTGTCTCTACATATATACCTGAGTACACACACCCAACTGAAAGTAAATATCTTCAGGAGTTTTATTTTAAAACATTTTGTTGTTTAATATGACATATTGCATTTGTACAAAACTATGTGCAGTATATATGCTTTTTGAGGTGTACATTATATTAGGTTGCACTGTAGAAACAACAGTTTCAGTGAGGTTGTCAGTTTATGTCAGAATACACCAGATCCTGGTTGTCATAAAGACACATAGCTGGACACTTTTTGAAAACTGTATGTTATCAGTATAGGTAGTACTATACCAAATAACTTCCGGCTGGGTCAAAGTTCGAGGTGCACCGAACTTTTGATAGAGAAGTGAACACCACAAGTCCTGTGATTGGTTATAAATGTGAGTGTGTTGGTTGTAAAAAATAATAGTTTCATCTGGGTAAAATAAATGTTCAATTTTATTTCATCTAGTACCAATGTGTCAAGTAGCCTTGTGCTTGAAACATGTATGGGGTACCTGTAAAAAAAAGTACTCAAATTTTGTGCGAAACTAGGGTAGTCATAGACGCTACCCGTTATCTCAGAAACGAGCAGCTTGACCCCCATTTTTTTCTGATTCACTTTAAGTGTAAGGGGTGGTAGTATTTATATCCGTGGCGTTTATGTCGGTTGATACGTTGCAGGTAGGAGTTTTAGCCGCATATGTTACTATTGTCGTCTATGGGATTTGATTTGGTAGTATACACCCTATATATAGCACATATTCAGTGCATAATAAAAAATATTATGATTTTGTCATTTTATTTAATTAAACTATACTGGTTGATTAATTAGCCATCACTCGATCATGCAAGTTCACAATGACCTTGACCTTGACAATAATCTCTGTACATGGCTCTGAATGGAGTTTGAATCAAAGTTAGCACTGAAGAAAAGTTGGTTTTGGCCTATAATTCATACTGAAAAGATTTCAATAATTTCTTTTTACATGGTATTTGACTTGCAATATACAACTGCTCTTAAATATGGTATTATATATAGGCAACCTGAACTAAGATTTTAATAGCAATTTATTTTTATATTAAAAATAGCATGTGCCAATAGTGGGTTAATGGCTTTAGTTTCCATTAACATTGTTAATTTTTTATGTATGAAATTCTGAAAACTCAAATTTGTAAAGAAGTTGATTTTTATTGTCATTTTGACATATTTGTAGGGTGCTAAGTTATATTTTAGACAAATTTGTAGTTTTATGCAAAATTTAAAGTAAATTTGAAGAAAAACTTTACCAAAAACATAATTAAATTTGTTGTCACTATTGTGCCTTCTGTTCTTATTTGTACATAACAATAAGGTTGTTAAACATATACTTAGATCTCCAGATCATTTTTGTTTCTTAATAATCACTTAGTTAGCTCTCATGAAAAGCATTTTGAGTTTATACTAGATTCAGAACCAATTTTTTCAGATTTGATTATCTGCCTTGGTTTAAGTTGATAATTTATTTTATTGTTAAAGCTGTATTACCTAATGTTACTAGCTAAATAAAATGCTGGATTACAGATTGCAGGAATACATCTAATGTACATATTGTATTCATCCGGATTAGAAAATAATGCAAGAAAATAGATGTTCGGGTAATTTTGTCATTTAAAAATAGTTTTTTTCAGTAATTAATCAAAAATAAATGTGTTAAAGCTGCATGATTATTCCAGATATCACAACTATTAAAACCTCCAACTACAGTAGGCTATAAATAAAATATAGTCAGGAATATTGGTGGCTGCCAATGGTTTTGATGGTTCATTATGAAAATCAGCATGGCCGATGGATTTGAAATTCCCACACCTGGTAACTTGAAGACACCCACACCCAGCATACAGGATTTCCTCCCAACACTAATGTTCAGGACATTAAGTCAATACTTCATACAGGTACAGTCATGTTTGTGTTTCCTTCCTCAGACAGTGTATTTTTTTAATACTGATATTTCTTTGATGTGCCTGTTAAGGTCTTCATAATCTAGGGGTCAATCAAGTGCATGTGTTTTAATGGCATTCTTTAAAGGGGTAGAGGTAATCTGACTATCTTTGTTGTCTCTACATATATACCTGAGTACACACACCCAACTGAAAGTAAATATCTTCAGGAGTTTTATTTTAAAACATTTTGTTGTTTAATATGACATATTGCATTTGTACAAAACTATGTGCAGTATATATGCTTTTTGAGGTGTACATTATATTAGGTTGCACTGTAGAAACAACAGTTTCAGTGAGGTTGTCAGTTTATGTCAGAATACACCAGATCCTGGTTGTCATAAAGACACATAGCTGGACACTTTTTGAAAACTGTATGTTATCAGTATAGGTAGTACTATACCAAATAACTTCCGGCTGGGTCAAAGTTCGAGGTGCACCGAACTTTTGATAGAGAGAAGTGAACACCACAAGTCCTGTGATTGGTTATAAATGTGAGTGTGTTGGTTGTAAAAAATAATAGTTTCATCTGGGTAAAATAAATGTTCAATTTTATTTCATCTAGTACCAATGTGTCAAGTAGCCTTGTGCTTGAAACATGTATGGGGTACCTGTAAAAAAAAGTACTCAAATTTTGTGCGAAACTAGGGTAGTCATAGACGCTACCCGTTATCTCAGAAACGAGCAGCTTGACCCCCATTTTTTTCTGATTCACTTTAAGTGTAAGGGGTGGTAGTATTTATATCCGTGGCGTTTATGTCGGTTGATACGTTGCAGGTAGGAGTTTTAGCCGCATATGTTACTATTGTCGTCTATGGGATTTGATTTGGTAGTATACACCCTATATATAGCACATATTCAGTGCATAATAAAAAATATTATGATTTTGTCATTTTATTTAATTAAACTATACTGGTTGATTAATTAGCCATCACTCGATCATGCAAGTTCACAATGACCTTGACCTTGACAATAATCTCTGTACATGGCTCTGAATGGAGTTTGAATCAAAGTTAGCACTGAAGAAAAGTTGGTTTTGGCCTATAATTCATACTGAAAAGATTTCAATAATTTCTTTTTACATGGTATTTGACTTGCAATATACAACTGCTCTTAAATATGGTATTATATATAGGCAACCTGAACTAAGATTTTAATAGCAATTTATTTTTATATTAAAAATAGCATGTGCCAATAGTGGGTTAATGGCTTTAGTTTCCATTAACATTGTTAATTTTTTATGTATGAAATTCTGAAAACTCAAATTTGTAAAGAAGTTGATTTTTATTGTCATTTTGACATATTTGTAGGGTGCTAAGTTATATTTTAGACAAATTTGTAGTTTTATGCAAAATTTAAAGTAAATTTGAAGAAAAACTTTACCAAAAACATAATTAAATTTGTTGTCACTATTGTGCCTTCTGTTCTTATTTGTACATAACAATAAGGTTGTTAAACATATACTTAGATCTCCAGATCATTTTTGTTTCTTAATAATCACTTAGTTAGCTCTCATGAAAAGCATTTTGAGTTTATACTAGATTCAGAACCAATTTTTTCAGATTTGATTATCTGCCTTGGTTTAAGTTGATAATTTATTTTATTGTTAAAGCTGTATTACCTAATGTTACTAGCTAAATAAAATGCTGGATTACAGATTGCAGGAATACATCTAATGTACATATTGTATTCATCCGGATTAGAAAATAATGCAAGAAAATAGATGTTCGGGTAATTTTGTCATTTAAAAATAGTTTTTTTCAGTAATTAATCAAAAATAAATGTGTTAAAGCTGCATGATTATTCCAGATATCACAACTATTAAAACCTCCAACTACAGTAGGCTATAAATAAAATATAGTCAGGAATATTGGTGGCTGCCAATGGTTTTGATGGTTCATTATGAAAATCAGCATGGCCGATGGATTTGAAATTCCCACACCTGGTAACTTGAAGACACCCACACCCAGCATACAGGATTTCCTCCCAACACTAATGTTCAGGACATTAAGTCAATACTTCATACAGGTACAGTCATGTTTGTGTTTCCTTCCTCAGACAGTGTATTTTTTTAATACTGATATTTCTTTGATGTGCCTGTTAAGGTCTTCATAATCTAGGGGTCAATCAAGTGCATGTGTTTTAATGGCATTCTTTAAAGGGGTAGAGGTAATCTGACTATCTTTGTTGTCTCTACATATATACCTGAGTACACACACCCAACTGAAAGTAAATATCTTCAGGAGTTTTATTTTAAAACATTTTGTTGTTTAATATGACATATTGCATTTGTACAAAACTATGTGCAGTATATATGCTTTTTGAGGTGTACATTATATTAGGTTGCACTGTAGAAACAACAGTTTCAGTGAGGTTGTCAGTTTATGTCAGAATACACCAGATCCTGGTTGTCATAAAGACACATAGCTGGACACTTTTTGAAAACTGTATGTTATCAGTATAGGTAGTACTATACCAAATAACTTCCGGCTGGGTCAAAGTTCGAGGTGCACCGAACTTTTGATAGAGAAGTGAACACCACAAGTCCTGTGATTGGTTATAAATGTGAGTGTGTTGGTTGTAAAAAATAATAGTTTCATCTGGGTAAAATAAATGTTCAATTTTATTTCATCTAGTACCAATGTGTCAAGTAGCCTTGTGCTTGAAACATGTATGGGGTACCTGTAAAAAAAAGTACTCAAATTTTGTGCGAAACTAGGGTAGTCATAGACGCTACCCGTTATCTCAGAAACGAGCAGCTTGACCCCCATTTTTTTCTGATTCACTTTAAGTGTAAGGGGTGGTAGTATTTATATCCGTGGCGTTTATGTCGGTTGATACGTTGCAGGTAGGAGTTTTAGCCGCATATGTTACTATTGTCGTCTATGGGATTTGATTTGGTAGTATACACCCTATATATAGCACATATTCAGTGCATAATAAAAAATATTATGATTTTGTCATTTTATTTAATTAAACTATACTGGTTGATTAATTAGCCATCACTCGATCATGCAAGTTCACAATGACCTTGACCTTGACAATAATCTCTGTACATGGCTCTGAATGGAGTTTGAATCAAAGTTAGCACTGAAGAAAAGTTGGTTTTGGCCTATAATTCATACTGAAAAGATTTCAATAATTTCTTTTTACATGGTATTTGACTTGCAATATACAACTGCTCTTAAATATGGTATTATATATAGGCAACCTGAACTAAGATTTTAATAGCAATTTATTTTTATATTAAAAATAGCATGTGCCAATAGTGGGTTAATGGCTTTAGTTTCCATTAACATTGTTAATTTTTTATGTATGAAATTCTGAAAACTCAAATTTGTAAAGAAGTTGATTTTTATTGTCATTTTGACATATTTGTAGGGTGCTAAGTTATATTTTAGACAAATTTGTAGTTTTATGCAAAATTTAAAGTAAATTTGAAGAAAAACTTTACCAAAAACATAATTAAATTTGTTGTCACTATTGTGCCTTCTGTTCTTATTTGTACATAACAATAAGGTTGTTAAACATATACTTAGATCTCCAGATCATTTTTGTTTCTTAATAATCACTTAGTTAGCTCTCATGAAAAGCATTTTGAGTTTATACTAGATTCAGAACCAATTTTTTCAGATTTGATTATCTGCCTTGGTTTAAGTTGATAATTTATTTTATTGTTAAAGCTGTATTACCTAATGTTACTAGCTAAATAAAATGCTGGATTACAGATTGCAGGAATACATCTAATGTACATATTGTATTCATCCGGATTAGAAAATAATGCAAGAAAATAGATGTTCGGGTAATTTTGTCATTTAAAAATAGTTTTTTTCAGTAATTAATCAAAAATAAATGTGTTAAAGCTGCATGATTATTCCAGATATCACAACTATTAAAACCTCCAACTACAGTAGGCTATAAATAAAATATAGTCAGGAATATTGGTGGCTGCCAATGGTTTTGATGGTTCATTATGAAAATCAGCATGGCCGATGGATTTGAAATTCCCACACCTGGTAACTTGAAGACACCCACACCCAGCATACAGGATTTCCTCCCAACACTAATGTTCAGGACATTAAGTCAATACTTCATACAGGTACAGTCATGTTTGTGTTTCCTTCCTCAGACAGTGTATTTTTTTAATACTGATATTTCTTTGATGTGCCTGTTAAGGTCTTCATAATCTAGGGGTCAATCAAGTGCATGTGTTTTAATGGCATTCTTTAAAGGGGTAGAGGTAATCTGACTATCTTTGTTGTCTCTACATATATACCTGAGTACACACACCCAACTGAAAGTAAATATCTTCAGGAGTTTTATTTTAAAACATTTTGTTGTTTAATATGACATATTGCATTTGTACAAAACTATGTGCAGTATATATGCTTTTTGAGGTGTACATTATATTAGGTTGCACTGTAGAAACAACAGTTTCAGTGAGGTTGTCAGTTTATGTCAGAATACACCAGATCCTGGTTGTCATAAAGACACATAGCTGGACACTTTTTGAAAACTGTATGTTATCAGTATAGGTAGTACTATACCAAATAACTTCCGGCTGGGTCAAAGTTCGAGGTGCACCGAACTTTTGATAGAGAAGTGAACACCACAAGTCCTGTGATTGGTTATAAATGTGAGTGTGTTGGTTGTAAAAAATAATAGTTTCATCTGGGTAAAATAAATGTTCAATTTTATTTCATCTAGTACCAATGTGTCAAGTAGCCTTGTGCTTGAAACATGTATGGGGTACCTGTAAAAAAAAGTACTCAAATTTTGTGCGAAACTAGGGTAGTCATAGACGCTACCCGTTATCTCAGAAACGAGCAGCTTGACCCCCATTTTTTTCTGATTCACTTTAAGTGTAAGGGGTGGTAGTATTTATATCCGTGGCGTTTATGTCGGTTGATACGTTGCAGGTAGGAGTTTTAGCCGCATATGTTACTATTGTCGTCTATGGGATTTGATTTGGTAGTATACACCCTATATATAGCACATATTCAGTGCATAATAAAAAATATTATGATTTTGTCATTTTATTTAATTAAACTATACTGGTTGATTAATTAGCCATCACTCGATCATGCAAGTTCACAATGACCTTGACCTTGACAATAATCTCTGTACATGGCTCTGAATGGAGTTTGAATCAAAGTTAGCACTGAAGAAAAGTTGGTTTTGGCCTATAATTCATACTGAAAAGATTTCAATAATTTCTTTTTACATGGTATTTGACTTGCAATATACAACTGCTCTTAAATATGGTATTATATATAGGCAACCTGAACTAAGATTTTAATAGCAATTTATTTTTATATTAAAAATAGCATGTGCCAATAGTGGGTTAATGGCTTTAGTTTCCATTAACATTGTTAATTTTTTATGTATGAAATTCTGAAAACTCAAATTTGTAAAGAAGTTGATTTTTATTGTCATTTTGACATATTTGTAGGGTGCTAAGTTATATTTT
>NW_024536874.1:0-7625 GCF_016097555.1 Gigantopelta aegis | reverse complement strand
TTCTTTCTTGAAAAACCGAAAACGTAATGTTAACCGTGTCGGTTAAAGAGCTTACGGTAGTGGCGATAATTCCGGTCTTTTCTGTATTATTTAAAAAATTTGTCCCCAAATATTATTCTTTCGCCATTTTTTTCCACTGCTTAGATTAACCCCTGGCCAGGGGCGACTTTAACTTAACCAGGAGCAGGGCATAATTAACCCACTGTTAGCGCTAACCAACTTTCGAACAACGCAATTTGTAACCAGTGGGTAAATTTAACTCATGGTTAGGCACTTAACCCATGGTTAGCGCTAACCCAGGTTTCGAACAACCGGGCCCAGTTGTATAGCGTCGTATAAACCGTTCACACTACACGACGCGACAGTCGCGTCGCGTCGTAGACCCGTTCACACTATACGACGGCCGTCGTCTGCGACTGAACATGTTCGGTCGTGTCAAATGCAGTCGGGCCGACTGAAAATCAGTCGCCGACGGCTGATTTTTCAATACACACTACACGACGCGACTCAACTGTTGAGTTGAGTTGGGTCGCGTCGTATAATGTGATATAGGCTTTAATGAGCGTTATTGTTTATGGATAAAAAATAAATCAAAATAAAGTATGACGTTTTAGTGTTATTATTAGCATGTATCATTCAAATTTAATTATAAGTATTGTCTGTTATTTCTTTTACGTTCATCTGGGTATGAACAAGAAAAATCATCCGCAAACTTATGTGAGAACGGCTTCCCACTAAAAATGCGCTCATTACTTGAGTTTTAAAAACCCAAACAAAAACAAAACAACAACCTTAAAGTAGTAACTGTTTATAGTTCAGTTGTACTGTGGCGGTGAAATATAACACAAATGCTTAGGTGCGCACATTTTGGTGCTCTAGTGTATATGGCGTTTGCGTTTTAAGAACGCTGGAAATTTCTAATACAAACTTGCTCATGCATTTTTTTTAAATTATTATAATTTGTTTAACATTACTAATGCACCTGGATGTATTTAATGTGATTAAAAAATTGTACATTAACGAAATATGGATTTCAAGTGAAATTACGGTAGGATAATTTATATTTATTGTGCACGAAGCCTTTAAAAAATATATAATAATTAAAAAAAAAGGAAGCAAGAATAACAAAAAGAGATAATAATTGAAAACATTTTACGCTATCTAAATAATAACTGAGGTCATTGTCTAATTAAAGGTTCAAGTACACCACAAACCTAAACAAACGTCAGTATTCAGCAGAAATATTACAGTAACAACGTTCATGACCGTACCGACCGTACCGGCCGTACCGCTTCCAACGCCCCAGCTTTAATCTTAGGACACAAGCAATAAACACATCCAACGGTAATTTTGCCATGATATATTTGAAGAATGGTACTTTTGATTTCTTTCATACACTAAAATTTAGAACAAAATAATTAAATAAAAAGAAAGGATATGATAACAGCGTTGTCTTCTCAATTTAGAACTCGAAACTATTTTGACAGGGGTCAAGATTAGTAGACCGGTTTTTATTTTAATGTAATTTCAGTATACTCATGACGTCACTTTGCATATATCTCCCTAAAATAACAATACACTGAATGAATGACGTTTCTGTTTTAAGAATGAAATAATAATAATAATAACAGTAATAATAATAATAATAATAATAATAATAACAATAACGTACTGCTTACAAAATATGGACGAAGATAAATCTAGGTCACGTGTTTGAGTTCATTTTACTGAAGTGGGTGTGTTGATGAGGATTACATATTTTTCTCACATATATACAGCCATTATTATTTAAAACTTTCAAAGTTTACAGATTTAATTTTAAAACATATTCAGTGGGTGAATTATAATTTATTGATGCTATGTCTACCGATATATATTAGCACCGGCATGATACATCCCTCCGCCCCTGGCAGGCTAACGTACAAACGTCCCTCGGATCACGTTGCAATTACTTGCTCAAGTCTACCCTGGGTTGTTCATGCCACGACCAGAAGCGGTCAGACCACCTTTCTAAGGGCTGTACAGGCAACCTAGGGAGACACCCCAGCATCAATACGTCTAAGTGACGAGCTACTCTCGACTCACTAATATCAAGACCTACACGTAGCTCCTGACTTTTTGTTTCGATCGATCGTTCAAAAATGCGCCACATTTCCTTCATTCAAAACGCGCACTCATTCTCTTTGGCTAAATTCCGACCGCTCCTTCCAAATTCAAAAACCCATAGCACCCATACACCCACCCCGGCCGGACTGCTGGTGCTCCTCTGCACCTTCTAGTGCAGGTGGTCCTTCTTTCCACCACCCCTACCTTTCCTGTCCTGGACGGAGGAGCCGGTCATGGCCGGAACCTGTGCCCAGGACAGGTCTGCGCTACAACAGCTTGCTCTGAATGTGCACGTTAAACCCTCTGACCTGACCTGACCTGACCTGCAATGAATTTATGAAACTGAAAGAGCCTTTTTCCAGTCGTGAAAGTCTGAAAGACAGTCACACGCCAGTGTTTTGAGAACAATATCATATAATGATGTTTTCTTTGTTTTTGTTTTGGGTGACTGGCTATAATCTTGAGTTGGATACCACAAAAAATACGACATACATATAAGTTAAGTATAAACAACATGAAAGCTCAACGATCTCATTTTTGTTCATAAAGTAGAATACTGCCAGTGTGGCTTTTTGTTTCTAAATTGTTTTTCTTCTATAAACAGGAATTTATGCCAAAGAGATTAAAGCCATGGCGCGATATCTGGAGGGTAGGGGACGTATGCAGAGCCTCTAGTGGAGTGGCACAGGTTACATTTTTTTATCTTTATATAGAGTAGAACAAAAACATCGACTACTGAATGTCAAACTTTTGGTAATTTGATATATATAGTCTTAGAGAGGAAACCCACTACATTTCCGCATTAGTAGCACATTCCACAACCTTTACTATACCAGTCGTGGTGCGCATACGTAAATGAGAAATAGCCCAATGGGGCACCGACTTGGATCGATCCTAGACCTACCACGCGTCCAACTGAGTGTTTTACCACTGGGCTATGGCCCGTTTAAGACATCAGGGGCCATTAAAATATTACGTAACGCTGGAGGGGTGGTAGCCCGAGTACTCTGACTGTAAGAGAGCTAGACGGACATTTGGACATAAATACGCTCTCATTACAGTCAGAGACCAACCTATGTATATTTTTGGCAATTCCTGACTACCAAACGGTAGGCAAAGATTCCCGCTCTAATACCACAAAACGATCCTATGTTTGACGTCAAATACCGTACATCGATCATTTTCGAGTTAACTGATACAAAAAAAAATCCACATATTAATCGCTAATACACATACTACAGAAAGAAACCCGACAGCACCCACATTCAGCTACGCTTCGTGACACTCCGTCGCAACAATTGCAAAGCTCGGCGATCTATTTCGAGACTGGGCGATTCCGCCTTGTGCAGCAGTTACAGGGGCCGTCTCATAAGAGGAGGCAGTACGTAGCACATACTGTTGCCGTATCCTGTCGATAACACCCCAAATGTATCCTTCAAATTCAAAATGGAATCAATAATGTGTAATTGTTTTGGTTTAATGACGTAATTAAATCCAAATTCATCCAAAACGGCATTAGCCAACTCTTCCATGTTGTAACGTCGCTTGGTATGAGACGGCCCCTGTAACTGCTGCACAAGGTGGAATCGCCCAGTGGCGATCACGTGATCTACGTCTCGAAATAGATCGCCGAGCTTTGTAATTGTTGCGACGGAGTGTCACGAAGCGTAGCTGAATGTGGGTGCTATCGGGTTTCTTTCTGTAGTATGTGTATTAGTGATTAATATGTGGATTTTTTTGTATCAGTTAACTCGAAAATGATCGATGTAAAGGTATTTGACGTCAAACATAGGATTGTTGTGGTATTAGAGCGGGAATCTTTGCCTACCGTTTGGTAGTCAGGAATTGCCAAAAATATACATAGGTTGGTCTCTGACAGTAATGAGAGCGTATTTATGTCCAAATGTCCGTCTAGCTCTCTTACAGTCAGAGTACTCGGGCTAGAGGGGTGGGTGGGTGTATCTCCAAACGCTTTGTAGCGTTACAGGTGAACAATAATACATTGTAGCAAACTGAAAACATAAAGGAACCTGTTTGCCTGGGTCATCACCTGGAATAAAAGTAGCTATATAAAAGTTACTGGTAGTTAATAGCTTCTGGTATAATTAAAATGGTTATAATACAATACATTCGTTTAAACTTTGTAATTTTCAGTATTTTTCCAGTTCAATGAAATGATAACTGCAGAATTCATTCATATGTTATGTTTATTTCATTTACATCATAAAATACAACACGGCTCTACAACTATGTTCTACCTATAAGTATTTTTGGTCCTGCTTAATGCTTACTTAACTTTAAAGGAAATAGAGTGTAAACTGAAACCCTTGAACCGTCAACTTGGTCTATTCCAATTGGTAAGGACGTCATTTTCTAATGACGTCATTAACTTTGAGGGTCTTACTTTCATTTGATACCGGAAAAAGAATATAAATAAGCAATCAAAATACAGAACACACTCGCCATCAGTTTACAATTCCTATTTATTGCACAAGTTTATTTTGCGCAAGAATATATACCACGACACCCCGTAGCGGTCGAGTGGTGTGTTCTTTCGCAAAACAAATGAATGCAATAAATAGGAAGCGAAAACAATGTATGTGAAGTTCTGTATTTATTACTTTTTTTTTTTTTATGTTTTACAAAAACGGTTTTTAATTTAATGTCATAACAACACTTTGCTAAATCTATGATTAAAACTCCTTTTATGGCTTTACTTAACGTTAAGAATCATACTCTGCGGCAGCCTTGTGCAATGTTTGAAATACGATGTGACGTCATGATATAAAAGGCGCTAACTACAGTAAAAATAAAAAGGGAATTCCCCATTTAAAAGTGCCGGTCCAAATAGCACATATGTGCGATACAAAATAAATGTATCACGTTTCAAAATGTCTTTATCAGTAAGATTGAATAGGTATGTAATAGACAGCGTTACGTAGCGTACTTTTTTATAACAAAATAGTTTGGGTTATTTAATGTTATTTTCATAAACACTGTCACAGCGACAGTGTTTAACTTAACGGAGGTAGTTATTGCTATAGTCCTAACAATAGGGGACGCCTTTCTTCATACTATGGAATTTACTACAAGTTTTTTATTTCTGAGTTGATTGTTTTCTAAATTACACACAAAAACAGTATGTTTTTGTTCTTTCCAAAACACTTTTTAGTTTTGTTCTTACGTCAAATCTAACTGAAACTGGGACGAGATATTGAGCCTTAGTTTATATACCTGTGTCAAAATTACCAAATCTTTGATATCCAATAGCCGTCCATATGATGTGTTCTAAAATGGTGTCGTTAAACAAAACAAACAATAGTTTTTGTTTGATATAGAGACTCAGTTTGAGTAGTTCTTTGGACTCGTTATAAGAGGTAGCTTGCGCTCGCTATACTGTTTTTTTAAAGGGACATTCCTGAGTTTGCTGCACTTTTTAAGATGTTATCGACTAACAGATAATTTTTAACGATTGTAATTACATATCAAATATATTTTTCTGCATAAAATATTAGTACCTGTATATTAAACGTGTTTCTGGTCGTTCTAATATTTGTAATAGGTTAAATTTCATTTTATTTCCTAAAAATGTTTTTATTTTTCGTACGTACGAAATTATTTGAACAGAGAATCCAGTTTAGGCTTCTTACAAATATTAAGACGACCAGAAACATATTGAATATACAGACTCTGATATTCTAAACAACAAAATACATTTAATATGTGAGTTTACTCGTAGGAATATTTTATTAGTCGGAAACATCTTATAATGCAGCAAACTCGGGAATGTCCCTTTAATATTAATGTAAACTAAAAATCCCTGAGTTTTAGAATAATTTATATTTAAATATCATATTCTTTGTTTTACTGAAACAAAAAACACAACAAAACAAAATAAAAACAAAACATTACCTGTCCATACTTTCTTTCTGAATAACGGCGGGAAAAAAGATTAAATTCATCAGGTGGAATAGCCATTTGTATAGAAAATTAATTGTCTTCTACTATAGATTTAAATATCACAAATAATTTTGAATAATAATATGTGTTTTGGCAGGTGTTTGCGGAAAAGTAACCATACTAGTATGATAATTACAACACATGCATTACACATACAAGACAATGTGTCTAGCGACATTTAAAGATTGATCAGTGGAAATTAAAACGTTTTGTCCAATAGCCAAATAAGAGCAAGATATAAACACGAACGTAGAGAACTGGTTTCAATGTATAAAACACATCATTGCAAAAACAAATAATCGTGCGTGGTCGGTGTGCGCATATTCAGATATTCATATTCAGATGTCATCCATGTTTTGAAGCTTTGTACGCATTGTTGGCCCCATCTACTTTCCAAGTGTAGTGCAGTTGTCATTGATTACTTAATTTATTATTTGTGTTAGTATATTTGTTTTAGCGATAAAGACAGTACAAGAGGCCTTGGCTCTGCACAATAGTCCTACTTCTAACAACTGCAATAATGGCAGTCCTACGTCATGTTGTTTGATCCGAACGGATACTATTTTAACATTTAAGGGGGGGGGGGGGGGGGGGGGGTAGGGGGGGGGGGGGGGTGAGTATATGGATCTAGTGGACACTTTTGTGTACGTTTTCATAGACATATGAATAGCGTAATATTGCCCCTACAGTATTAACAAAAAAGTAATAATAATAAATAAATGAATAAAATTAAACATTACAAATTATCAGCTGCTGAGGTAGATTATCTGAAAGAGAAATTAACTTCGGACAGTACACAAACTAACAACAGGGCTTGAACTTAATAATTTTTTGCTGATTGCAATTTTGAGGCTCCTTACGTAACTTTTTTGAAAAGTTAATTTTACCGTAAATAAATATGAATAAAAGGTTATTTTGCTATATTTAGTCATATTTGAAATGCGCAAATTGCAAGGGGCAATAAAACTCAAAATATATATATTTTTTTTTTATACAAGTAACGCTGAGACCATTCCCGGGTCCTACTCTAAATTTATATAATGTTTCTGTAACAGGCACCCCCCACCCACCCCACCGCGACGTGATTTTACCAATATTATAAAACATGTAATAATAATAATAATAATAGTGTATTATTATTATTATTATTATTGTTATTATTATTATTATTATTATTAGGCTACTACTACCATTTTGGGGTGGAGGGAGCGGTGTTTTATCAGGGGAGTTTTTGGCTATAAAAATGCAAGATTAATGTGCGTGCACACACGCACAAACGGCAGGCTGAACTTGTCCCTGCACGTAGAACTGGATTCAACTGGGTTAAGTAATAATTAAGCCGACATTTGGACGGCAAAACATGCGACAGTAGGCCCCTATACTGTTTTTGTTTCTGTTTGTTGTTTGCTTGTTTTTGTTGTTTTGCTCTTTTTTTTACGTTGTACATTAAACCGAATGACCACTGCGAATCAGTCAAAATACTTTGCAAACGTTTAACGAAAAACGACTGGCTGGTCGTATGCCACATTTGTGACGCTGGAAACATGTTATCCGTTTTC